>NW_025317511.1:0-71997 GCF_018873765.1 Telopea speciosissima
TCAGGGAACCGTAGACGATAACGATTCCCACTTCCATACACTGTGGGGCATGTCTTTCAGGTCAGATTCCAATTTGACGTCAAATCACAATCTTCACTCGCCCTCTTTATGCAATCACATCACATAACGTACAACTTAAATTATCCTTGTCTCTTCCATGGGGTCTGTGAAGTGGAGATTTATAGATATCGTGCGTACTCCTTTTGTGTGTTTCTTTAAATTTTTTGGGGGTGTCGGACCTTTATCCCCTGAGGTTTGCTGACTGGTACAGTTGTGCGATTCCTCTCATAGGGGGCTGAAATGACTATTCCACCCCCTGATCGAATACACTACCCGAGTGAGATCTATCCCTTTTATTAGAGGCACTAGGGAACCGTACCGGCAGGGGAAGCGCAGGTGATAAAAATTCGGAGGTGTCACCTAGGCTCTTCTCCTCCGTTGCCGCCGACAGACACTGACGAACAAACGAGATACACACGTAGAGAGAGAACTTTCATTCCTTCTGTAAAAAGAAAGATACTCGTTTTCAAAGAAACCACAACAAAAAATGTCGGAAGACGAGAAGTTATTAAAAGAAGCGAAGAAACTGCCGTGGGAAGATCGTCTATTACATAAGAACTGGAAGGTCAGAAACGATGCCAATATCGACCTTGCCGTCGTCTGCGATTCCATAACTGATCCTAAGGATCCCCGTCTCAGAGAATTCGGTGAGTTCGCTTTCTCATTTCTAGGGCACAGATCTGCTTCTTTAGTATATTGGTATCACATTGATCAATTTCTGCATCTGCAATGTGAGCTGATGCATTTATTGATTTAGGGTATGGCTTTTTTTCCTACATGCATCAAATGCAAATTTTCCTTTAGCCTTTCATTGATCTCACTTACTGCTATCTATGCCATTA
Organism: Telopea speciosissima; assembly: GCF_018873765.1. Taxonomy (NCBI): domain Eukaryota; kingdom Viridiplantae; phylum Streptophyta; class Magnoliopsida; order Proteales; family Proteaceae; genus Telopea; species Telopea speciosissima. The sequence continues at coordinate 903 of NW_025317511.1, forward strand.
TTTCTTTTGATCAGGTCCTTTTTTTAAAAAGGCGGTTGCTGATTCGAATGCTCCTGTACAAGATAAAGCTCTTGATGCCCTTATTGCCTTCTTACGAGCTGCTGATGCCGATGCTGGAAGGTAAGGTGCTACTAGAATGTTGTCAATTTCTTGTGGATCTCATTACGTGTTGCATGTGTATATATCATTTGTATCTTAGACAAATTTTTTAAACTTGTACAGTTGTACCTGCTATGCTCGCTTATAGACAATCTTTTTTTCTTAATACCTGTTTTCAAATATAGATTTGCGAAAGAAATATGCGACGCCATTGTTGCCAAATGCCTCACTGGTCGGCCCAAGACGGTGGAGAAGGCGCAGATGGTGTTTTTGCTTTGGGTGGAGTTGGAGGCCATGGAAGTGTTCCTGGTAAGCCATTGTGTGCTTTGGAGAATAAGGTTTTCAGTGGATCTTTGTCTTTCATTATTACAGAGTTCAACAGCGTACATCTAGTAGTTGTTTTAGTGCCACTTGTGCTAGCAAACAGGTTGCCGTCAGTGATATTTTTTTTTCTTTAACTACCAATCTCTACGCCTCTCAACTCTCAAGTTAAGTTTGAGGAGTGCCTCTTTGGGCTAATGGGCTGGAGGTTTGAATCCTGTTGTATTACTTTCATTTTCCCCCTAATTAAAAAGATCTTTTTCTGGAGATAAGTTGAATTTGGGAGGGGGGAAGAGGGATAAACACATTATACTCCTAGTAGTGTATTATGTATTCAGATTCAGCCATTTGGTCATTGTCCTTGGAAAAATGTATTTATTTTTAATGAGGAACTCAAATTTTATTGGATAGAATGGATGCGTCAAATGGGACTTACAATTACATAATTAAGATTTAAAATTTTCTCCCTTTTTGGATAAGTAACACACTATTTTTTTGTTTTTGATGAAAGGAAAATATATATTTAGCTTGATGGCAAATTAGTACATTGTTCATACATACAAGGAAGAGATTGTTTTGCTGCTACATTAGCTTTTAGCCTTAACCAAGTTAGAATCCTATCATCAGTTAAAGGTCGAAAACGAATATCTTTTGCCATGTCCGAAATTTGTAAGAAAAGGGTTAGTGTTTCATATGGCCAAGGAGATCGGGATGGAGTTGGAAGAAGTCCAGGCAATGAATGGTCAGAACACCAAACTTCTTTCAGCTTCACACCTCTCTTTGAAGCAAAATTTATCCCGTTAATCATCCCAGTCAGCTCTGGTTCCATAACATGGGAATTTTTAATGAAACCTGTAGTGACCAAAATGAATTTGTCATCTAACAAAATGCCAAAGGCCCAACCAGAAGAATTTAAGTCTCTGGAATTAACCCCTGCGTATAACAAAACATGAAAATCTAAAGTGGGTAAATCAGGCATGGAAGAAAAAGACAAATCCTCATCAAGATCAGTTACAAATGGGGATGAAAAAGGAGTAGGGGAGATATGAAGATCCTGCAGCCACAAAGAAATCTTCCTTAAAAGCTTTATAGGGTTAGGTTTAACAGACTTAAAACAAGCATTGTTCCTAGCTTCCCAATGCAGTGACAAGTAATAATAAACACTGAAAAAAGCCATTGCAGAGAGGATTTATCAAGCCTTTGTGAGAGGAAGGTGGATATGCATAATTGTTCCAAAGAAGGATGGGTGATAAATTCAGTCCTCAATCGCAAAGGACCGGCTACCCAGATATGTTTAACCCAATCACTGGAGAAGAAGATATGCCAGATGGTCTCATTACAAGTGCCACAGAGAGCACAAGTGGGATCCCACTTGAATCCATTTCGAAACAGTATCCTTAACTGGAATCCTTGCATTTAATACACGCCAAAAAAACATTTTAAACTTGGGATGTAGATTGAGTTTCCAAAAAAACTTCCACCAATTGCAAGAAGATAAATCATGATTAGTGGTCAGAGAGTTAAGAAAAATGGCAGCTCTTTTAGTGTTAAACTGACCATCCTTGGTGAGGGTGCACCACTAAGAATCGCAATGGTCAGAAGTTGGTATGAGAGATATTGCAGGTGCGATGGTAGGGACAGCCAGTCTCAGCCGGTCACAATCCCATAAAAGATAATGGGAAAGAAAGAGGTGTGAGTCCTATGGGGAGCATCCCCAAGGATAGAAAAACCCGGAATGGTAGGAATCCAAGGATCCGACCAGAAGTAGGTATCCAGACCATTCCCAATTTTCCTAAAGGTGATCGACTTTAGAGTTCCAATGATTTTGGTGATACTATTCCAAGTCCAAGGTCCCTTTTTAGACATGGTTTTGGGATAAAAAAGAGACGTATTGGGAAAGTAACGGGCTTTCAAGATTTGAGCCCACAGAGAATTGTCAGAGGTCAAAAACCTCCAACCCAATTTCAAAAGAAGAGCCTCATTGTGAATTCTAGCTCTCCTGAAACCAAGCCCTCCCTCCGACAAGGGGCGACAAATTTTCTTCCAACAAGAGAGGTTTTCCTATGAGTTTCAATACCCCCATTCCAAAAATTTAGGCAAATAGAATCAATTTTCTTACAAATAGAGTTGGGAAAGTAGAAACAATTCATGAGGTAGGCAGGTAAAGAACTAAGAACAGATTTAATAAGCACACTACGCCCTGCAAAAGAGAGAAGGTTAGCTTTCCAACGAGATAATCTAGAATTCATCCTATTAATCAGAGGATAAAAGCATTTAGTGCGAGATCTGTGAGGAAATAAACTGGTTCCAAGGTAAGCTGCCTCATTAGGCATTTCAGAAATGCCTAAAATAGAGCAAAGATGATTTCTATCATGCACGGGGACATTTTTGGTAAAATGAATACCACTTTTTGAGAAGTTAATCTCCTGCCCTGACAGGTCAGAAAACAAATCAAGGATAGCCTTAATGGTTAAAAGATCCTCAGGCATAGCTCTGCAAAAGATGAGTATATCATCAGCAAACAAGAGATGAGAAATTTCAGGGGCATTCCTAGCAACTTTAATTCCTTTAAACAAATTCAGATCTCTATAAGCAGTCATGAGTCGCGACAGCACCTCCATAGCTGTGATAAATAAATAAGGACTGAGAGGGCATCCTTGTCGAATTCCCCTAGAGCCCTTACATATCAATTTTTAATGCAACATACCCTAGCATACCTTTTTTGTGGTTGAGGAAATGGAATATTTTTTGAGCAATGATGATATTGTCAGAAATCTGTTGACCTGCCACAACGGCAGCTTGATGTGGAGAAATAAACAAAGGGGTAAAGGTTTTTAACCTATTCGCAATGATCTTTGCAATTATTTTATAGCTTACAGTGCATAGGCTGATAGGTCTAAACTCCCCAAGCTTATTAGCATTATCAGTTTTAGGGATGAAATAGACCAGAGTATGGTTAACACTAGGAGGAAGATTGAGAGAACTGAAGAAGTTAACAACAAAGGAGAATAAGTCATTTTTAACCAAGTCCCAACAGTTTTGAAAGAAGCAAGCTTGAAACCCATCAATCCCCGGGGCTTTGAACGGACCCATTGAGAAAACTGCATTTTTGACTTCCTCCAAAGTGGGAGGCAGATTTTGTTGAGAAGGTGAGGGCACATTCGAAAATAGGCATTCCACAAAACTAGCATCTAGAGGGTTAGAGGTCAGAAAGACTTGTTGCAAATGATCAGAAGGCATTTGCGATGGTTACAGGATTGGAAGTTTTTTCACCATTCTTCAAAACCAGGAAATCAATCTTCCTCCTTCTCAGGTTTGATTTGACAATGGAATGATAATATCTGGTATTTTGGTCACCATCCTTGATGTAGTTGTGTCTTGACTTTTGCAACCAGAAAGCTTCCTCCGCATAAAAAATCCACTTTAAGTTAGAAGCAACAGAATTTAAGGATTCAGCAAGGGGAGCGTTAAGATTCTCTAGATGTTCAAAATTAGAGAAAAGATTTCTTTTATGAGTGTCAATGTGTCCGAAAACTTGTTTATTCCAGCTTTGAAGGAGGTTAGAGAAGGAAGCAAGTTGGCAATGGAGTGGGTCTAGGGAAGGCGCAGACCAAAAATCAGAGCACAGGGTATTAAAATTGGGGTGGTAGGTCCAAGCCATCTGGAAATGGAAGAGTTTCCTGAAAGAAGGTTTGTTGGGACTTGGGATGGGTATTGAGGAGAATTGGATTATGATCAGAGCAAACCGAAGAATGTTTCCTTAAGGAGGAAAGGGAAAGGAATGGAACCACCGAGGGATTAGAAAGCCCAATCCAAACATTCCTTAACAAGATTTGGCTCCCCTTTCACTTAGTAACACATTATTGATGAATCAAATGAAAAGGATACAACAAGCTTCCAAAGGAGGTCTGCCTAACTAGTATACCAAAAAAAAAAAAAAACTCAAAAACAATGTGGTAGTCTCAGGAGAAATGCTATCTTCATAACACATCCGAGGTCTCACAACTGCTTGTTTGATCAGATAGAGAAGCATGAATAGGAATAACCCATCTTCGTGTTCTTAAGGCCCTATAACTCCTAGCATATGCTGGACTATTTTACTGTCCCAAAGGCTTGCAACTCTACAAAGGAATGGTTGTTTAAATTATTATATAATATTAACTGAGTGTCCTACAGTCTAAAAACCTTCATTCCATAATAATAAAGGACTGGAAATGAAAATAAAATAAAAACACACACACTCTAGGAAGTTCCCAAAAATTAGAACACAAACACTCTAGGAAGCTGAAGAAATTTATGGTTAACTTGTATAGTCTTCTCTTCTTGAATTCTTTCTTGTTTACTCAGTCTATCCCGTGGAAGGCATTTAAGTAAAAACTTGTCAGTGCAGCTGTAGTTTTGGTTACCATGCACCTGTTTTTTTTTTCTCCACCAAGGACATCATATTCTAGGTATTCATCTTTCCCTTTCCTATTGGGCCTTTTTCATTGATGAATCTACTAATTGGATGTGGGATTCCATCAATTTCAATATGGTTTAGATGGATGTAATGGTCCCTTTTGGAGGAACTGGAATAAGCTAGCATAGTTTTCAGTTGGTCATGTGAGAAGTTAGACCTTGGAGGTTCTTCAGGTAAATATGATGATCTTCAGGAAGTTACCTTGATTTTTTATAAAGGAAGCATTGAAGAAGCTGTTGCTAGTGTAATTGCACATTTAGAGAATGAGGTATCTATGTAGGCCAAAGTGATGCTTAATGAGTTGCTTTCATCTGGATTTGTTTGACCAAGGATATCAAGTTTTTGGTGTTTCAATAATTTCTTTTTTCTCCTTTGCAAAATCATTGTCCTTTCTGTAACGACTCCAAAACTACAGAGCTGGGACTGCACAGGGAAAACATTTCATCCTTTACCATCAGCAACAAAGGCCGCTAGGTGTCGATTGGATCAAACACCAATCCCACCAAGGCACCAATGAACCACCCACACTTCCCACTGAAAGGTGTCAATTAGATCAAACACCAATCCCACCAGCTTTGATCAAACACAAAACAAAAATCTTCAATGGAGAAGAAGAGCAGCAAAAGCTTTCATTAATATCAAAATTTATGTTCCATGCATGCTCCCATTACAACCTTAAATAAAAGACTCAAAAATAGACCCCTACACAAAGAGAGAACCTCCTAGCCGTCACGGCGTAAGGAGAAGGAATGGAAAACAGAATTTAAATTCAAACTTACCACAGGATTCCACCGGCAGCAGCTTGATCAATGAAGGATGAAACCACCTTCACAAAGAGAGAACCTCCCAGCTGTCACGGCGTAAGGAGTCACAGGAAGTCCACTTGTCCTTCTTCCTTGATAGATCCACGAGGCAACACTCCAAGGAGCAGGAGTAGCAGCAGCAGCAATCGGCAGCCAGTAAACAGTCTTTTTTTTCTAAAATTCAATTGTGGGAGAGCCTCCACAATTTTATTTATTTATAATAAGGCCTTAGGCCAATTCCTAATACAATCTAACTACCTCCTCACTTAAAATCGTGGAAGGAACCTAATTAAAACAAAGTTACTAATATAAAACCCTGAAAAGACTTAGTTACCCCTATTAACTTAAATTAAAAGATTCTAACTTAAAACTACTGATTTAAAAGAAGATTCCATACTAGGCAATAGGATTTAAGAACCTATTAGCCAATAGGAACACTTCACTTAAATTAGACCAATTGAACCAATTGGATGCAACCAATTTAAACCGGTTCAATTTAAAAAATAGAAAAGAAAATAAACTAAGTATGGAAAATGCAAGCAAAATAAACCTAACTTATGGCTCCCTACTTCAGCCCTAAGTTCAGGACTTCTTCTTCTTCCTACTTGGGGCTGCATTAACTCTCTCCGTCTTGAAAGCATTCATCTCCGATGAATGGCTGGAGATCACAGAATGGTCTTCCAAATTACGATCAAGTTTCTTGAGTTCATCTTCAGCGGATGGTTCAAGCTTGTATGCGGACAGCAGCTCTTTGACAGATGAATAATGCTGGAACTCTGGCTGGGCAGCAACCTCTTGAAGTATCACATGAACACCTCGTACATCATCATCAAAATAATTAGCCACATCATATTCATTATTAGGAGGGAGTGCATGAATATGATGTGCTCCCTGGTCTTCATCTTTACCTTGAACTTCTTCCTTTTCAGTCACGTTGATTGGCTTCTTCTTGTGTGGACAGTCCCTAGCAATATGCCCCTTATCTTGACAATGGTAACAAGTGAAAGGGTCATTACGGCCCATAGGTGCTTTGCCCCTATCATCAACACGTGGGGGAACAGCAGGGCAGGAGGTGCTGCCTATAGAGGGTCCTTGTTGTGAGGTACTAGTGTTGATGTAGGCCGGCTTGGGAGTAGGACCCGGTTGTTTACTTGAAGCTAGTAGCTCCTTTGCTTTCAAGGCCTTCTGAAAGCAATCTCGAATGTCTTCAACGTCAACCACCCCAATTGCCCTGTTGATCTCACTTGACAAACCCAACTTGAACCGGGAAAGCATTTGGATGCCCACCTCCCTAATGCCAGTGCGAGAAGAAAGAGCATCGAATTGCCTCATGTACTCAGTTCCAGTCATGGTCCCTTGGCGGAGGGAGTTGAATTGATCCTGTAGCTGAGACCTGAAGTGCCTTGGCAAATATTGCTTACTCAGGTCGTATTTCGTGTCTTCCCAAGTGCGGGGTGCAGTACCATCAAAGTCCATCTCTCTTTTAGTGGTTCTCCACCACTCACATGCTGGTCCGACAGGTGTAGCACGGACTAACTTCATTTTCCTCTCTTCAGACAAATCATACTAGTCGAAGTAATCATCTATTGCAGATTTGCAACTAGCCAGTCATAAAATACCTGGGGGTCAGGGTGACCATCGAATTCTTTCAGCTTAAGCTTCACCTTTTGGTTGTCTGTGTAGCGCCGATTAGGGCCTTGGTCTCCAGTGAAGTAGGACCTCATATACTCCTCAAAAGTAGGCTGACGACCTCTATTTCTGTCCCGGTCTTCTCTATCTCTGTCTCTGTAGCCTCGGTGGTGATCTTTGTGTTCCCTGGAAGGCTCACGGGCATCTCTAGGTCTGTCCTGACAATCTCTTTAATAATCTCTACCATCCCTGTCATCTCGGTCAGTCCTGATTTTGTCCCTATGACCTCTGGGTCCATTTCTATAACCCTTGTAATCATCTCTGGGGCTCCCATCTCTATCAGGCAGCCTCTGTACAACTGAATGCAGTTGGTACCTGTCTTCTTCTATAGGTAAGTTGCTGTCTTTATCAAGGGGAACCCTTTGTTCTTTCAATCGTTGCACCCTAGCTATGATGGCATCGGCAGCAGCCTTTTGAGCTTCAGTTACAGCCCTCTGTTCAGCAGTAAATTTTTGGAACAAGTCCATCATAGCAGCCATAGGGTCGGGTGGATGTGGCAGCACTGTATTGTGCACTGGATTGCCATGTTCAACCTGTCTCTGATACCAAATAATGTAGTTCTAGATAGGGTAAAGCCCTACTAGAAGCCAAGTAAAATCAAGTTCTGATCGAGTCTGGTGTTTGGGGCAGATTTGGGGCTGTTTAGGGCAAATTTAGGGTTTAGGCTAGGGTTAGGGGTGAATGTGATATATGGTAATGATCAGCAGGTCTAGGGGATTATTTTTCTATAAAAATATTGACATTTGGATGAGTTTAAAATTCCTGCAGAATTAGAGTTAGGGTTTGGGTGTTAGGTTTCAGGTTCTAGGGTGAACCTTAGGGTTTTGGATGGGGGTTTGAAGTTGGGTTTTAGATGATCAGATTGGGTTCAAACTAGGATTGAGTATAGGGGCTAGGATAGGGATGATATGCCTGAAATCTGAGAGGAATTGGGTGAGGGGATAGGGCTGGACAGAACTTAGATTGAACTAGGGTTTATGAAATTAAAACAGAAATTAAAGGGGGATCGAATGGGGAAGGAGAAGGAATGGAAAACAGAATTTAAATTCAAACTTACCACAGGATTCCACCGGCAACAGCTTGATCAATGAAGGATGAAACCACCTTCACAAAGAGAGAACCTCCTAGCCGTCACGGCGTAAGGAGTCACAGGAAGTCCACCTGTCCTTCTTCCTTGATAGATCCACAAGGCAACACTCCAAGGAGCAAGAGCAGGAGCAGCAGCAGCAGCAATCGGCAGCCAGTAAACAGTCTTTTTTTTTCTTCTAAAATTCAATTGTGAGGGAGCCTCCATGATTTTATTTATTTATATTAAGGCCTTAGGCCAATTCCTAATACAATCTAACTACCTCCTCACTTAAAATCGTGGAAGGAACCTAATTAAAACAAAGTTACTAATTTAAAACCCTGAAAAGACTTAGTTATCCCTATTAGCTTAAATTAAAAGATTCTAACTTAAAACTACTAATTTAAAAGAAGATCCATACTAGCCAATAGGATTTAAGAGCCTATTAGCCAATAGGAACACTTCACTTAAATTAGACCAATTGAACCAATTGGATGCAATCAATTTAAACCGGTTCAATTTAAAAAACAGAAAAGAAAATAAACTAAGTATGGAAAATGCAAGCAAAATAAACCTAACCTATGGCTCCCTACTTAAGCCCTAAGTTCAGGACTTCTTCTTCTTCTTACTTGGGGCTACATCACTTGTTCTCCAACTCGTGCTTCATCTCTTCCCAAGTCCTAGGTACACATCTTCTAGCTTTGAGTTACTCTTCATGGGATTACTACCATTGTTTAGCATAACCAGCCAATCGGGAGTAAATAAAACTAAGCTTCTGTGCCTCTGTTTGGTTCTACCAGTCAAAATATTCCTCTAGAGAATCCAACCAATCAAGGAAATAGGAATGGAGCATTTGTTCTAGCAAAGTAAGGAACTTCTGTCTTCATCTTCTTTGTATTGATATCAACCCTAGGAGGTGATAGGCTCTGATACCAAAAAATGTAAGACTAGAACCTGAATAGGTCTAATCCAAGGCAGGATCTAAAAGAAAATCTCCAAAGAACGAGAAAGAGAGCAATGGAAACAAAAATCCTATGAGGGAACCAAGAGAACAATGGGAAGGTAATGTAGTCCTAGGTAGGAGTAATCCCACTAGGAACCAGGGTAATAGGATCTCTTAACAAGGCTGGCCGATTGGGACAGCTTAGGCTAATTAGGGCAGAATTAGGGTTATGGTTAGGGTTTCAACTTAGGGTTTTATTTGGTAATGATGTGCAGAATTTTATGAGTCTAATGGTATAAGTTGGATCAAATTTGGTTGAGGTTGGAATTCTAGGGTTTTGGGTAGGATGCCTTATGAAAATGGACTGTTTGTAAGATCTAGGGTTTAGGGGCAGATTTTAGGAAAGAGGTTTATAGGGTATTAATGGGCAGGTCTAGGGGGTTATTTTGGTATAAAGAAGTTAGGGTTTGGATGAGTTACAAAATTCTGCAATTTAGGGCAGAATTGGATTTTGGGTTTTAGGGTTCTAATGGATCTATGGATTAATGGAAGGGGTGATAATAGGAGTAGATGGAGCTTAGGTTATAGGATTAGAAGAAGAAGGTTAAATGCTGAATTGATAAACTACTTACTTGAAAGATTAAATCTTCAATGGTAGCAGCTTTGAAGAACTAGAAGAAGGACCTCCCGATCTACAAGATGCAAGGAGTCGATCGGAGTCCACCAATCCCTTCACCTTGATATTACCCACAAGGTAGCCTTGATATTACTCACAAGGTTCACTCAACAGAGCAGAGCAGCAGCTATGGCAGCAAACAAAAGCTTTTTCATTAATCAAATTCGTTTTCAATGCTGGCCTCCCTTACAAACTTATATAGAAGACTCAAAAATAGACTTAGACACTAAAAAGGAATGGCCTAACCTTATCCCTAACCTATTAGGCAATTTAAACTGACTAGGAAACTCAAATAGACTCAAAATAGAGTCCTAATGACTTAAAACAACTTAAACTACTTAAAATAAAGAAGATTCCCTAGTAGCCAATAGGATATAAGAACCTCTTAGCCAATAGGATCACTTCACTTAAATTAGACCAATTGAACCAATTGGATGCAACCAATTTAAACCGGTTCAATTAAAAACACAAAATAAAACTAAGTATTAGGCTAATCCCGTATGCAACCTATATACCCTATTTCAGGCACACTAAAGTGGCCTAATACATAGAAAACCCTTGGGATCAAAGGCCCAACATGTATGTAACTCAACCCTAGACTTATTCCCAATGAAACAAGCCTTATTTGATGATGAATCTGCATCAACTCTCCCCAACTTGAAAAAATTCGTCCTCGAATTTTGTAGTGATGAGGGGGAATCAACATGTGATCAGTAGCTTTGACCATCCCCAAACAGAATTTCGGTGAAGCGGGAACATTGGGGATAAAGTCTTCAATGCGTGGAGCGTTCTCTTCAAAGAACCATAGTGGCATAACAAACTCTATGTGCTCGACCTCTTCAAGAACAACATCTTGGATGTCGATGATTTCTTGTGGAGTGTTGTCAATCACCACTTCATCTTCCATGTCCTCAGCCTTGTCTACTTTGCCCTCTTCAGTAGTTTCTTCTACCATTGTGTGTTGGACCTCCACATCAATTTGATGGCCGAGCTTCTCAACCATGATCTCAACTACTGGTGCAGCTTGGTCTACTTGAATTTCTTTAGCTATAGGTTCTTGAATCTCTTCAACACAAACCGCTTTAGTAGAATCTTTTGTTGGTGCATCTGCCATAGGTGAAACTTCAAACACAGTCGATGTTACTTGCAGTTGAGTTGACATGTTCGGCAGTCCTTGTGGCTGTACAGTCGATGTGGTCACCTTTGGTTGTAATCCTTTTAGAGTAAACAAATGGTATAGACGTTGTCGATCAGGTAGGACACACAAGTTGTTTTCCGGTTCAATCCAACCTTGTCGCTCGTCCAACCAATTGCAACCTACTGCAATAAAGATCCTTGGAGATGGTACCGGCTTACACCAAGCACCATCATGATATGAAGAACACCCAAATTCAACACAGACTTTACCTGTAGGCTCGATGCAAATCTCTCCTGATTGGGACAGCATATCCACCACGGATTGTGAAATAATGTTGTTACGTCTCCTCTCATCAACAACTAAGATGGCTGTGCTCCCATTGGGTAGACGAACTTGGGTCTTGAAAACAAAGGGAGGTGGGTCTTTCAAGGCTTGGTTGGAGCTTCCCTCTGCCATAGCTCTGATACCAATTTAATGTAGTCCTAGGTAGGAGTAATCCCACTAGGAACCAGGGTAATAGGATCTCTTAACAAGGCTGGCCGATTGGGACAGCTTAGGCTAATTAGGGCAGAATTAGGGTTATGGTTAGGGTTTCAACTTAGGGTTTTATTTGGTAATGATGTGCAGAATTTTATGAGTCTAATGGTATAAGTTGGATCAAATTTGGTTGAGGTTGGAATTCTAGGGTTTTGGGTAGGATGCCTTATGAAAATGGACTGTTTGTAAGATCTAGGGTTTAGGGGCAGATTTTAGGAAAGAGGTTTATAGGGTATTAATGGGCAGGTCTAGGGGGTTATTTTGGTATAAAGAAGTTAGGGTTTGGATGAGTTACAAAATTCTGCAATTTAGGGCAGAATTGGATTTTGGGTTTTAGGGTTCTAATGGATCTATGGATTAATGGAAGGGGTGATAATAGGAGTAGATGGAGCTTAGGTTATAGGATTAGAAGAAGAAGGTTAAATGCTGAATTGATAAACTACTTACTTGAAAGATTAAATCTTCAATGGTAGCAGCTTTGAAGAACTAGAAGAAGGACCTCCCGATCTACAAGATGCAAGGAGTCGATCGGAGTCCACCAATCCCTTCACCTTGATATTACCCACAAGGTAGCCTTGATATTACTCACAAGGTTCACTCAACAGAGCAGAGCAGCAGCTATGGCAGCAAACAAAAGCTTTTTCATTAATCAAATTCGTTTTCAATGCTGGCCTCCCTTACAAACTTATATAGAAGACTCAAAAATAGACTTAGACACTAAAAAGGAATGGCCTAACCTTATCCCTAACCTATTAGGCAATTTAAACTGACTAGGAAACTCAAATAGACTCAAAATAGAGTCCTAATGACTTAAAACAACTTAAACTACTTAAAATAAAGAAGATTCCCTAGTAGCCAATAGGATATAAGAACCTCTTAGCCAATAGGATCACTTCACTTAAATTAGACCAATTGAACCAATTGGATGCAACCAATTTAAACCGGTTCAATTAAAAACACAAAATAAAAACTAAGTATTGGGCTAATCCCGTATGCAACCTATATACCTCTATTTCAGGCCCACTAAAGTGGCCTAATACATAGAAAACCCTTGGGATCAAAGGCCCAACATGTATGTAACTCAACCCTAGACTTATTCCCAATGAAACAAGCCTTATTTGATGATGAATCTGCATCAGAAGGTAGAATAAGGGAAACAAGAGAACAATGGAAACTCAAATGAGGGAACAATTTCTTTGGTTGAAGTATAGTTGTCACGTTGTCACGGCGATCCAAGTCGGTGGAGGGGTGTCTAATTGATATATCGACAAGTCGCCCGCTATGGCAATCATGTCGACCATGTTTTATTTTTATTCTTTATTTTTAATATAATTTAGTATGCTACAATATATACCCTATAACTTAAAAAATCAACATGAAAGTGTACTCTTTTTAATGTCATTTAATATGTTATAGTATATCCAAGGTTTAAAGTATCAGTATCGGTATCGGGTGATTTTAAGAGACGTATCGTATCGTTTTGAAGATACGTATCGAACAATACAAATACGCATAGAAATGGTCAAGATACACATGGAAATACACTTTTGGAACAAAAACCAATATAAATAAGCAATATATAATAAGCATAGTTCGAGAACTCGTTTTGTTTCGGTATTTCGAGCTGACCGAAATATCCGAAATATTCGAAATTTCGGATATTTCGGTCGAAATATTGTATTTTTTCTGGTATGTTTCGATAGGTCATTTCGGTGGGTTTTAGGCTAAGTTAAGGCCTGAAACTTCATGGAAACCCTATTTTAGGCTATATAAACACATTTAAATGGTCAAATTGCAAAAATAGTCACCCAAAATGGTGTTTTGGATGTGCACCATTGATTGGCAACGTACGGTCGGACCCTAATGTATGACTTAGTTAATTACACATTTACACATACACATTGTAAATTAAATAAATAAATTGACTTGGAACTAAGTTGGAAACATAATGACTCATAAGTTAAGTCATAAATCATAATATTAAGTACATAAGACATCTAGTTAATAACAAGTTAACAAATAACAGCTTAAGAGTTAAGATTTAAGAAGATGATATCAATTATCAAACATTTCAAATCACAATATTTCAATATCCCCAATTGTCCCGTACAAGGCTACAAGTCAAGTAGTCAACTAGTCATCATTCATCTCAAATGTTTACAAATTTGCTAATAATAACTACTCCGCCGTCCAGGATCAACCCCACTCATGGTCTGGAGCGACATGTATTGCTCTCCGACTGTAGGACAAATGCATGCCACGTCATAGTCTGGGAGAAGAAGCGAGTGTAGTCATCCACAGTGGCCATGTAAACTGCATTATCAACATGCTGAAGGTAACCTATCCTAGGATATAGGTCACCAAACTGTGAAGAAGTACTACCCGCTGATCCACTATGATATGAGTCATATGACGGCTCTGGGAGCATGTACGGGTTGTACGGCTGCGGCTGGTGGGTTGGGTAGCCAGTGTAGGAAAAGAAGTCATGCACAAAAGACGATCCACTATATCCCTGTGAGTGGGAGTCATACTCAAAACTGGGAATGGATGGAGAAGATATAGGCTGCTGCCCCCAAGGGTACTGCCCAGAATGCCCTTCGCCATATGGATGTGAATGAGATGAACCATGCTCTGATTGTGCTGGAGATGGACTGCTGTCTACATGAAAAGATGGGGCACGGAAATGCCTACTCGATTTACTGTCTTTATCGCCAATACTCAGTCCACCAACAGAGCCAGATAGGGCATCAATGTCCATAAGCTCAGCCTGCCTACCTACTAGTACCACTACCACGACCATCAGGACGGGACTGGCCACGCTGCTTTCTCGAGTAGGTCGAGGTGGACGATGTGGGCCGTGTGGCTGGTGTGGGGCCGGTGGGGGCACGGGTTGCCTCTTGTTGCTCTTGTACCACAAACGGGACTCGAGTTCCCTCATATGCTTGACCACCATCACCATCATCATTACGTCCATCATTACCTTCATCATCACCTCTATCATCACCATCTCCACCAGGACCACCACCACCATCTCCACCAGATGACATAGACCAATCTTCATCCTCCTCATCAACACCACTAGTAGGTTGGAACGGTATGGGTGACGCGTCCCGTGCGTGTACCTCACCCTCTGCAGCCATGAAGTCATCCACATTAGCTTCGATGTGTTCAGCTATCATGGGGTCAGGTCTACCTCCAGGCTGATCTAACACTGGCTCACCTCTATCCCTCACCCAATCAACAATAGGGTCTTCATCATCTGACTCCACCTGGAAAATGTAGGCGAGATCGATATTTTCCCTGATACCCTCTTGTCCCATGCGTATGTGTTGCATCTTCAACCTCAAATTATAATGCACATACACTAAGTCAGAGAGACGTTCAGAACCCAATCTATTTCTCCTCTTCGAGTGGATGAGAGAAAATGTACTCCAATTCCGTTCACAGCCAGATGCTGAACATGTCTGGGACATAACCTTGATTGCTATTTTTCTTAAATTGTTTGCCGAACCCCCATACAACACCCACCATTCAGCTGCATTACAACGAAAAAAACATGTCACCTTCATTTCAAAAGAATAAGATATTGAATTGAGTAATGACTAATGAAGTAATGACTAATGAGTACCGGCATCACCGCGTGTCCGGCCTTGCTCTGCAGCATCGGTTCCAAAACTTTCCAATGCATCCCTAAAAGTCTTCAACTATAATCATTTGGAAAATATTTAAAATTAGTAATGACTCATTACTATTTAGTATTGAATTGAGTAATTCCAAATGAATTATAACTTATAAGACTCACCTCATTGTTGCATATCGCCTGTAATTTACTATTCGGCTCCAACTTGGCAACTACTTCTTTGACTGCGTCAATAAGACTATTATTTAACCCAAGCCTATGACTGTATTGATACTTGGGGTTCAAATAATATGCTGAAATTGACATTACATATTGACTAGTTAGTAATATATCCTTCAAATTAACTTTAAAAGATGTAATTGCATAAAAAACAAAGAGTGTACACTCACCAGCCTTATGCAGTGGATGCATAAGTTGATTTTCCCAGCGCTCGTTGATAATTTTGAGAAAGTGTTTGCTACCTCGTGGATTTGCATTGCAAACACCTTCATTCATAAAGTCTATGGCAGCATATAGATGTGGCATGGTTGGTCCCTTGAGAGCAGAATCAACTATATGCAAAACCTTGACCACTGGGTCTAGAAGTTTTACCACTTTATGCAACTTAGACCAAAAGTCATCTGATGAAACTGTAGCTTGTGCTTCCCTACCACTATGGGTATTGGACCCATTCCAGTTGAACTAGTCTTCAGAAGCAAACATTGATCTCAGTCCAGACTTCTTGGTCTCTATACTCCTGAGTGCAATGTAGTTGGTGGCGAATCTAGTTATGCCTGGCCTCAGTAAGTCACCCCCACACTTCTCCCTCAAGAGGTTTAGTGCAAACCGATGGTTG
The DNA here is from genome assembly GCF_018873765.1 of Telopea speciosissima. NCBI lineage: Eukaryota > Viridiplantae > Streptophyta > Magnoliopsida > Proteales > Proteaceae > Telopea > Telopea speciosissima. The sequence goes on from NW_025317511.1 coordinate 17,109, forward strand.
TAGACAAAGTTGGTCATTTGCCTTGCCTTTTCCACAACATGTTGTACCAATTTGATCTTTCCCATGTCCTTCAACATAAGGTCTATACAATGGCAGCACATGGAGTCCAAAACAATCGGTTCTTATTGTTTTGCGTCAACCTCTCACCGACACTCTTGTAGTTTCTTCCGTTGTCCGTTACAATTTGGACAACGTTCCCCACTCCTACATCTTCTACCACTTCCTTCAGCAAATTGTAGATATACTTTGCATCCTTTTTCTTCTTGGATGCATCAACAGACTTCAGAAAGACTGTCCTTCCATCACAATACACCATAAAGTTGATGATGGACTTTCTTGTAGGACCAGTCCAACCATCACACATTATGGTCACCCCATAGTTCTCCCACAGCCCCCTCATTTCATTGATGTAGTCTTCAAGCTCTCTCTTTTGTTGGGGCAAATACACATTCATAATCTCATATGGGGTGGGTCCCTTATACCCTGGGCCAGCCTCAGCAATGGAATCTATCATAGTCTGATAAAAGGGGCCTTGTGCTGTGTTTGCTGGGATGGTATGGTATAATATCCACTTAGCTATAGATTCCTTCACCATACCCTTCAGATTTTTCCATGCTCCCTTGATTTTTGGTTGTTTGTTGCCTTTCTTTCTATAAACACCAGGTGCTTGGTGAAGTGCTGGGTCATCTTGTGGTGGTGGAGGCGGAGGGGGAGCTGCCCTCGTACTCTGTGATCTCTTAAAGGGATTAGGCAACCCACCTCCTCCACTTGTACCTGCTCCTCCACTACCACTAGCACCAGCTCCTCCACTACCACCTACTCTCTGTCTCTCGACTCTCTCCTGATCCTCATGATAACTGGCTCTGCTCATCATCTGTGCTCGTCTCCAATCCCTGGCCTCTTGCTCAGTCTCTATATCATCCGGAACATAGACATCATCATCAGGAAAAATCTCGAAATCTCGAGAATTTCGATCTAAATTTTGTATTTTTTTGATTCGAGGGGCCATTTCGTTTCGAGAGTGTCAAAATTCTCGAAATCTCGATCGATATTTCACGAGAGTTTGAACTATGGTCCTAAGGATTTTGGGTGTGTTGTTTTTGTCCGAAATCACCATGTTCATGGCAATTTTGATTCGAAGGGGTTGTAGAATAACCCAAAAAATGCAACGCTACCCAGAAGGGATACAAGTGCTATTACCCTTCCTCTAGAAGGCTGCTTGTCACTATGGATGTTGTTTTTCGGGAGACAGAGACATTTTCCATCTCATGCTCCTCTTCAGGGGGAGTCTGTCAGTGAAGAGGTGCCCTTGATTACTTCTCTTGATGCGTCTATGGTAGAAGATACATCGGTTGAACTCAAGGATGGAATAATGGGGCAGGAATAGGAGCAATCTCAAGTCCAGGGGGAGACTGGGAAATCTGACACCTTGAAGTTTTTTCTAGAGGAACGTGGCATAAACAGAAGCATGTTGACAATACCATCACCACTTCACCTAACCAGTTGTTGCTCTTTGATCCAAGTTCTTCACCAACTCCTCCTGGTAAGTCTCCTTTGGATCCTACTCTAGATTTACCGATTGCTATTCGTAGAACTTGTACTTAGCATCCCATTTCTAATGTTGTTTCTTATGACTCTCTTTCCCCCATCTTTCCATGCTTTTGAATTCTCCTTGTCTTCTGTTTCCATCCCTAACACCTGACAGGAAGCAATGGCCAATTGAAGATGGAAAGATGCAATAAATGAAGAAATGAGGGCACTAGGAAAAAATGACACATGGGATATGGTGAGTCTTCCTCCAGGAGAAAAATCGGTTGGTTGCAATTGTCAAATATAAGGCAGATGGAGCAGTGGAAATATACACGGCAAGACTAGTTGATAGAGGATTCACTCAGACACATGGGATCGACTATTAAGATTTTGAAAAATCTCGAAAAATCTCGATTTTGATCGAAATTTTGTAGTTTTTTGATTCGAGGGGCCATTTCGTTTCGAGAGGGTCGAAATTCTCAAAATCTCGATCGAGATTTCGCGAGATTTTGAACTATGATAATAAGTGTCGTGCATAAACCTAAAATGGTGAATAATGTATAACCAAACAAGTGCATTAAATTGAAATTGTTATAAAAGATGAAGTTTCTTACATGTTGTAATCGTCTATAGCCATGAAGAGTATTGGATAATGCAAAGGATGATGTTGTAGCACTCCTTGATTCGTTTTTTTCTTTAAAAGTTTGAAAAACCAAGATTAAATGCAAGATTTTAGGCTGTTGGTTGAGAGTTTTCCTTCATTTTTTCGTTAGATTAGGAATTGTATAGTCTGTGAGTGAAAATGGCTTTTTTATGGAATGTATCAATGGTATCGGTATGTATCGGTACGTATTGGTGATGTATCAGTATGTATCGAGCCGTATCGGTCGATACGTATTAAACCACCCACTGAACCCTTTACTGAATGTATCGATGCATATCGGTCGTATCGTATCGTATCGGCCCGTATCGGTCGATACAATTCGAGACAGTTCATTTTTTTTTTAAAAAAGGAGACGTATCGGTATCGACCGATACCGATACGTATCGGTCTGTATCGTATCGTATCGGTTGCTACTTTAAACCATGAGTATATCCCTCCCCCCCATCTCTCTCTCGACTCTCCCTCTGTCTCTGTGTGTGTGTGGCTGTGTGCAAGGGAAGAAGAAAGAAAGTCCCCTCTCTGTGATTGACTGACTGTGTGCAAACATACAAGGCAAGGGGAAGAAAAAAGAAAAAATCTGTGTGCAAGCCTGCAACGACTGCAAGGCAAGAAGAAGAAACAAGAAAAAAGAAAAACCTCTCTGTGACTGTGACACTGTGTGCAAGCCTGCAACTCTGCAAGGCAAGAAGAAGAAAAAAGAAAAAAAACCCCTCTCTGTTGATTCTCTCCCTCTTTTTCTGTGTGTGTGTGTGTGTGTGTGTGTGAAGAAGAACTGAAGAGAAGAAGAAGAAGAAGAACTGAAGGAGAGAGTTGCCTGTTGGAGGACTGGGAGGAGAAGAATAAGAAGAAGAACTGAAGACAAAGAAGAACTACCAAATAAAAAAAAAAACAATTACTTGCCTGCTGGGAGAACTCGCCGGAGTCGATGAAGGAGGCCGATAGTCGCTGGACTGCTGGAGGGGTTCGAAGTCTCGAGTCTCTTTCTATCTAACGATTCTCTCCTTCTCTGTTGAGTCTTTTAGATTTCTTTTCAATTTCTATTAGGGTATAGTCATTAGTCAATAGTGTTTTTTATTTTTTTTTTGTGTTAATTTGTATTGCAGGCGTAACTTTTCCCTCCAATACACATACACTTTAAGAGAAAAGCATTATCTTTTAAAAGGTTAAAAAATAATAATTATTATTAAAAACTAAAGTTTATACACTTGAACAAGAATATTGGTCTATATGGCCATATATCCTGGTATGGCGTCCATGTCGGCGCCATGGTGATGCCATGGAGGTCTTATCGGTCCATATTCTTACATATCCCATATCGTTGGTCAATATGCCCACTATTCCAGCGATATGACACCATGGCGACCCCATGACAACTATGGGTTGAAATAACAAATTAAAAAACCACAAATTTGTAACCTATTGAAGCAGCAATTATCTTGTTGTAATAATCTTCAAGAAATAGATGTGATGATCAGTTGAAAGAAATCTCAGCAGCTTGTAGCACTCTTAAACTCAATTAGGATTTGGATTCAAGAACCGATGGAAGGGGATGTGGGAAGGGAATGGCTTTCTCAGCCTGGGCATCTCACCCAACCTATCTCAGGATTTTTGGAAAGGCTAAAGCCAATATTTCATTAATCAAATTTGTGTGCAATGATGGCCTCCCTTGCAAACTTATATAGAAGACTCAAAAATAGACTTAAACACTAACAATGAAAGGCCAACCCTATCCTTAACTAATAAGGTAACCTAAATTGACTAAGAAAGTGAAATAATAAAGAAAAACTCAAAATAGGACTCTAACTAAACTAAGGAATAAATCCCATTTTCCTATTTTCTATCCATATTTTAGGCCCATTAAATTGGCCAATTACAAAATAAACCCTTGGGATCAAAAGCTCAACACCTACATAACCCAACCCAAAGCTTATTTTCAATAAAATAAGCCCTCTAAGTGACTTATTTACATCACTTTAAGATTAGTAGAACGAAGCGGAGTATTTAATGTGTAATTTTAGTCATACTATGATGGATACCGACAATGTGCGAATTGAGGAAAGAGAGATACCGCAAAGTGACTGTTTTAGATATCTGGGGCCAATCATAAATAAAGAAGATGATATAGAGGATGATGTGCCACAGAGAATTAAATTGGGATGGATGGCCAATCATAAATAAAGAAGGTGATATAGAGGATGATGTGCCACAGAGAATTAAAGTGGGATGGATGAAGTAGAGAGGTGTGTCCAAGATGCTGTGTGATCGACATATTCCTATAAAGCTTAAAGGAAAGTTCTATAGGACTGTTGTACGACCGACTATTATGTATGGGGCAGAATGTTGGGCAGTTAAGAAGTGTCATATTGAGAAGCTTTGTGTAGTAAAGACGAGGATGTGAAGATGGATGTGCTGAAAAACTAGGAAGGATAAAATAAGAAATGAATGTATTAGAGATTTAGAACCGACTTGGGAGTTGCCCCGATCAATGACAAGCTCCTAAAGAGTCGTTTAAAGTGGTATGGTCATGTTCAATGGAGGCCTAGGGACGGCCCCGTAAGGAGGAGTGATATGATCCCGATTGAAGGCCTAAAATTACCATAGGAGAATTCGTGAGGAAGGACATGCATAGTCTCGGTCTTCTCCCAAGTATGACCTTGGATCATGGAACAAGAACTCGCCGAGATCTCGATTAATTTCTTGCTTTTTTGCATAGGTGAGAAGAGATGGCAAGAAAAATAGGAAAAGTGCATTGTCTCAGCCGAGATCTTGGTTCGAGGTCTCTGTTCGACCGAGACTGAACCAAGCCCAGGTATTAAAAGTGCTTTGTCTCGACTATTCTCGGTCGTCTCGATTAGAATACCTCTATCTTGTCAAGAATTCTTTTGTCTTGTCAAATTTGGATGGAAAATCGCCGGATAACTTCAACAAACACTTGGAAACGTCGATCTATATCAAGATTGCAGTGATTAAAAGAAGTTTGGAGGATTCCAAGGTAAACCATTTTTCCCTAAATCTCTTTTTTTCCAAATTGTTCAAATCTTGGCGGTTGGGTGTCAATTTAATATATGTTACACAACTTTGGCCGATCTATGACTTCATGGAGTCTGATTTATTTATTATTATTTTTTAAATTTTCTTAAAAAAATGAATTTCTTGCAAAAAAATAGGGTCAATAGTGATTGTTTGGAATTGATTTTTACGTATGTTGCACACCGTTGAATGCTCTTCCATACTCTAAGATAGGGTACCTTCAGTTTGTTGATGACTCCACTTTTATGTATTATGTGTAAGAGTATGTGCGATTCTTCAGCATCACTATGACATGGGAAGCCTATGTGTTACAAATAGAGCCTAACTTGCTTCAACAAAGTGAACAAGGGTCTTGAGGTTTTGATCCAACACGGTAGTCGTTTGCATGATAAAATTAGTATTTGATGTATAACTGTATAAGTGAGAAGTAATTCAAGTGAGATCGAAAGAGTAGTTGATAGAGGTCTATGTTAAGATGGATGTATTTTACATTTTCACATTTCTAATGCTTATTTAAGTTTTACATTAATTGTATGCATTGATTGCTTTCTATTACTAAATTATTTGTAGAATAGGGCCTATTAGTACATCGTAGCCTAACAAGTCAAACTCCTATTTGAACTTTGATTTTGGAAAATTTGATTGTGCCATTGTGTTTAAATGACCCAAAGTAGGCTGAATGCCAAATTTCATGACCAAACTAGGTAAAAAACCTACCGAAACCACCAAACGAGTTAAAAAAAATGTACCAACTCGTCGAGATCTCGGTCCAACTCGGGCTGACCGAGTTGGGGTCCGAAACTGAGTTCTCGAACAATGCCTCAGATAGAGCGTATTGGAGGTCTGGGATCCATGTACTAGACCCTATTTAGTTGAGATTCTCTTGAGTCTTGACTTGCTGGGCTGTGCCCCTTTCCTCTACTTCTATCTTTTGTTTTCCATTTTATTTTCCATTTTTCATTTCTCACCTCATTTCCCAATCCTCTTTTCTCATCTTTTATTCCCATTTTTTTGTTTAGACCTCAATTTCCCCTAACTTGTTTCGTTTGGATCCATATAAGGGTGTCAATCAGGCACCGAAACTGTATACCGCAACCGATACCGCACTGTATTACTATACCGTACCGAATACAATTCGGTATGATACCGGTATAGAAAAATGGTACCATACTCGGTACGATACGGTATCGGTATGAAGGTTAAAATTGTCGGTACATACCGATACCGTACTGTTTTACCGAATACCGGTACCATACCGAATTAAAAGCTATATATATATATATATATATATATAATTATATGTCTATATATATAAATATATATGTATTTCATATATATAATAATTTATATATGCAATATAACATATTAAATATAATATATTTCATATTATATGCAATAATTTTATTAATTTATATATAAAATATATCATATTGAAATATTGAATGCCATATATAGGTATAATACCGAATACCGTACCGCATCAAAATCGTACCGAGTTAGTACGGTATCGGTATGGGAAATTCACCATTTATCCGGGTACGGTATGGTAAAGGTATGGGGTATTTGACTTTTGTACCGTACCGAAATTGTACCGAATACCGATACCATACCGGATTGACACCCTTAGATCCATATAGCCGACCCCATTAAGTTGGGATATGACGTTGTTGTTGTTGTTGTTCAACTTGAGAATCTCCAATCAATCTTGCACTTCAGGTAAGTTGTAGAGTTGAAAGTAGAAGTAGAACCCTAGTTTTTCATTGAAAACATCATGTTGAGTTATATGGCCTAAGAGGCATTTTGGTGTTTTCCCCCTATAGCCGATTCATAATTACAGTCGGCTATGAGGGGTATTATTGTAATTCTTCTCTCTTTTATTATAAATAAAGAGCTTGGTGATCCTATTGACCACTCAAGCATTCCGTTCTAAAGCTGCTAACATGGCATCAGAGCCAAAATTCTAACCTAAAAGCAGTTTCTTCAGTTTTTTTCCTTTTTTTTTTGTACATTCCCTCTCCACGTTTTTTTATTCTTTTCCACCACTCTCAGCTCTTCCAGCTCCATAAGGGCAATACTATGAGGTGATCTCTTGTAGATTTTGATGCTGCCCTCGTTTCTACCTCATTGAAGATGATTGAAGAATACAAGTTTGACCAGATTCTTCCGGCAGATTTCCTCCCTTTTTGAAGATCGAGGTCTTCCTCTGATTGAAGATTGATTTCTCTTTTTTTGGAGATTGCTTCCTGCTGTTATTGGTACACCTCCATTCCTGTTTGAAGACTGCAGAATTGGATCAAGATCAAATTAGATTCAGCCCTGCGATTTCTCCAAAAACAGGTTTTTTTGACCTAATTTTGTAAAAATTGAAGGTTTCTTATTTACTCATCACAGGCAGCTGATTTTTGGCCATCTCCAGAGGGAAATTCGACCCAAGTTTCAGCAAATTCTGATGGTTAATTTTGTGGGAATTTCAAAACCCGTATATCATATTCTCTTGACATCATGTCTGATCTCACAACAGTTGAATCAGATGGTTCTTCTCATCATGAGTACCTTCCTTTTGCTTCTCCCACTAAATTGGATGGGACAAATTACCTGATGTGGTCCAGATCCACTTACCTTACCATTGCTGGCCGTGGCTTCATAGAACATATTACGGGCAGCCTTGTTAAACCTGATGAAGATGGGCCTGCACAGGATTGATGGCTATCCCATGACTCCATGGTAATGTCTTATCTTCTCAATTCCATGCATGCTTCTGTAGCCCCTGGTTATCTTCTCTTAGACACTGCTGCCCGGATATGGAATGCTGCTAAAGAAACCTACTTCCAAGTTGGGAATGATGCTCAAGTATCTGAACTGAGGAAGAAGATTCATGATACAAAACATAATGAGTTAACTGTCTCTCAATATTATACAGAGCTTCGTAAGTGTTGGCAAGAACTTGATCATTACTCGGATTATCAGCCCACCACTGCTAGTGATATTGCTGCCTATCGCAAACATGTTGATAAGATTTGAGTTTATGAATTTTTGGCTGGACTCAACGTTGAATATGATCCGATTAGAGTTCAAATTCTCAGCAAGGATCCCTTTCCTACCCTAGAACAGTCTTATGCATTGGTTGACATTGAGGATCGACGCCGTTCAGCTATGCTCCAATTACAGACCAATCGGCGTTACACACTGGGACTGGTTCAAACGGTCAAACCCTACTACTGTTTACACTTCCAAAGCTGTTAAGGAAGCTGTCAAATGTGAACATTGTGGTAAGCTATGGCACACTAAGGCCACATGTTGGAATTTACATGGGAAGCTTGTTGATTTTGAAGCAAATAGAAAAAAGGGTGGTGGAAACAAGGGCCGTGGTCAACCTACTGCTAAGGCAAATCAGACTAAGACTACTACCACACCTCCTGCAGACACTGGTCTTTCTATGGAAAAACTTCAAGCTTTCCGTTGGATGTTGAAGGCCTCTTCTACCTCTGCTGCCCAATCTTCTGCACCTGCTGCCTCTTCTGGTTCTATTTCTAACTTTGCTTCAAGTATTTCTGTTAGAAGTCAGTGTGCATCGGCAGTCTCCAGCTCATGGATCATTGACTCCGGTGCCAATGGGTCTCTTTCTTCTATCTCTGGAAAGGGCTCTATTTCTTGTTCCTCTTGTCTCACTCTTAATTCTGTTTTACATGTTCCTTCCTTCTCTACTAATTTATTGTCTATTAGTAGCCTTATAAAGGATCTAAATTGCAAAGTAATTTTTTTTTCATCTCTACTTACTTGATGGTGGTTCCCAGCCTTCCACTACTATTCATGCTCACCTTCATCAGTTACGTTCAGTCTCATCTGACTTATATCAGTGGCAACGTAGATTAGGACATCCCCTCATTGGGACTTTATCTCATTTGTTTCCCAAACTAGTTCAAAATTGTATAAGGATGAGTTTTTTTGTGAAGCCTGTATTTTGGCTAAATACACTCGTTCTATTTATCCATCATTAAATAAAAGAAGTATTTTCCCTTTTTATATTGTTTATTTGGATGTATGGGGTCCTGCTCGGAATGCCTCTATTTCTGGTCACAGATGGTTTGTTACTTTTATTGACTGTCATAGTCCTACCACCTGGGTGTATATGATGCAACATAAGAGTGAAGTGTTTTAGTGTTTTCAGCTTTTCCACAAATTGGTCTAGACTCAGTTCAACGCCACTTTAAACTTCAAAGATTCTCCACAATGACAGTGGCAGAGAATACATGGAAGGGTAGTTTCAAAAATATTTGGCTGATCATGGAATCCTTCACCAAACCAGCTGTGTCGACACACCTCCCCAAAATGGTGTGGGTGAGAGGAAAAATACCACCTCCTTAAAATGGCCTGTGCCTTGATGTTTGACCGCAATGTCCCATCTTAGTATTGGAGTGATGCTGTGCTTACTGTTGCCTATTTGATCAATCAATTACCTACTTGGGTTCTGTCCTCTCGTGCTCCGGTTAATGTTCTCTAGGCTGCCTCCTCCTTTCTCATACCTCCCAAGGTTTTCTGGTGTGTATGTTATGCGCGCAATCATCATCCCCATAGTAAGTTGGATCCTCGTGGCGTCAAGTTTATTTTTTTGGGTTACTCTGCAACTCAAAAAGGGTACAAGTGCTATCATCTTCCCACTCGCTATGTGATTGTCTCTATGGATGTTGTCTTTCATGAGTCTTTACCATACTATTTAAGGTCACATCTTCAGGGGGTGTTAGACTTGGCTTGTGAAGATGTGCCGACTACATTACCTGCTGCCCATCCATCCCCACCTGCTGTCCAACCAATGCCGACATTACCTGCTGCCCATCCATCACTATTTGCTGCACCTATTTCTCTTCTTCCTCTGAAAATACCGGATCAGGTTCCTGTTCAAGAAGGGCCTTCTTCAGATGCAATTCAGGGGAGCAGCCTACTCTTGGCTCTGCTAGAAGACAGATTGAAAAACTTCAAGGAAGACTTGATTGGATAGACCTTTGTGTTTTCACTTGAACTCCTAAAAAGCAAGTTGGAACCACCACCCCTGCGGCACCTTTACTCATCCCATAGCCGTCCTTGATGACTATTCTTGCCCTACTTGGACTGTTCTGATGAAACATAAGAGTGATGTCTGTGATGCATTTAAAAATTTTTATCAGATGATTCTTACTTAGTTTGAAACTCGCATCAAAATTGTCCGTTCTGATAAGGGCGGGGGGGTGGGGGGAGTACATGTTTATTGGTCTTCAAACATTCTTTACTGATAATGGCATTATCCATCAACTAGCTTGTGTTGACACTCCCCAACAAAATGGGGGTAGCTGAGAGGAAATGTTGCCATTTATTGGAGGTCACTCGGAGTCTTTTATTTGGCATACATGTTCCTAAGATCTTTTGGTCAGAGGCTCTTCTTATAGCTTCCTTTCTCATCAACCGCATGCCTACAAAACTCTTGGATTCTAAGTCTCTATTAGAAACCTTGTCTCCTCAAGTTTCTGCTTTCTCCCTTCCCCCTAAGGTCTTTGGGTGTGTTTGTTATGTCCATGTTTACAATTCCTCTCGAAATAAACTTGATCCAAAGGAGCTCTCAAATGCCTTTTCCTTAGGTATTCTTTTACTGCCAAAGGCGACAATTGCTACCATCCTCCCTCTTGTCGATGTTTTCTCTCCAAAGATGTCACCTTCCTTGAATCTGTACCCAATTTTGCTCCTCTTCAGCACCCTCTTCAGAGGGAGAATTGTGCAAGTGAACAGGCTGCTGATGTCATTCCCTTTCTTTGTCCTTTGTCTATCCCTCCATTCTTACTTGGTGTTAGGACACACAAGGAAGTGGATGTTGTTGACATTGATACCCATTCAGGTGTTGATGCTAGTAATGAAAGAGGTGTTGTGTACAATAGAGGTGAATGCTTGAAGGGAAAGGGAAAGGGAAAGGGAAAGAAGACTTGCCAAGAGTCCTCTTTGGATCCATATCCTGAGCTCCACCATCCTCAGTTAGGTGATATCCCTTCTCTACCTTCTGATTTAGATTAGGGGTGTCAATTCCAGGCTAGACCGGTTAAAGCCCGGTCCGAACCAATTATTAAACATGTTGGGCTTAAGTCCGACACATTTTATAATCGGGTGGTCCTGGTGTGAAATTGTAGCCCGTTGGGCACCTGACCGGACCGACCGATTCTAGGCCAGACCTAGCCCACCCGGTTAAAGCCCGACCTAGTTCCATGTTAACATGTTTTTCAAACAATTTTCCTGTGGAAGCCTATATCTTATGAGGAGCAAACCATTGAGCTTCTTCGTTGCTACTCCTCCAGATTATACTATTGCCTCTTCATTTTCTTTATCCTGATTTCTTCAAATAGTTACAGATTTACAAATTTAAGTTGATTTTATTCATATAGAGCAGGCCGATGTAATAGTGGGAGTTTAATTGGTCAAAAACGTCAATTAAAGAGAATCAAAGCAGCAAAACTTTTCGTCTTTGGAGAAAAAAACCAAGACACAAAGTTTCTAACTTTTCACCATTAATGGATCCCATCTGAGCCCTTCTTATTTCTAAAGTAAAACTTTGAAATCAGCTGTTTTCTGCTCAGTTTGTTCAAGTCGAAATGATCGAGCAGGAGGGTTGTATACTAATTTCAAAAAGAGATTCAAAACTATCAAAATACGACATTTCTTTTCTCTCTTCACTCAATCATGTAAGCTGTGCAATAAATGATCTAATAGGCTACATAATATGGTTACTAATTATAGTATATGAGGATAAAAAAAAGTGGTTCATAGGGCTGCACCGTTTAGAGTCCGTTTAAACATGCCCATAGCCTGGTTAAGGGCCGATTATACTGGCTCGATTGTAGCCAGAAACCCGACCCAGCAGGACCAGGCCCGGCTTGAAGACTTAAATGGGCGGTCACGGTGTAGGCTTTAAGCACCATGAGGCCCTACTAGGCCCGACCGAAACCCACTGAGCCGACCGGTTAACACACCTAATTTAAACCTTCCAGTTGCTATTAGAAAAGGAAAGAGAGTTTGCACTAATCCTATTGCCCAGTTTGTTTCCTATGATGCTCTCTCTCCTATAGGTCTTGCTTTTATTGTCGCGGTCTCTTTTGTTTCCATTCCCAAGAATCTCACTAAGGCTAACCCAAAGTGGAAGCAAGCCATATGAGGAAATGATGGCCCTTGAGAAGAATGGTACTTGGAAATTGGTAGACCTTCCCAGGGGGAGAGTTTCAGTTGGATGTAGATGGGTCTATACAATCAAGTATCGGTCTGATGGTGCAGTTGAGAGGTACAAGGCAGGGTTGGTGGCCAAAGGTATAGTCAAGTGTATGGGATTGACTATCAAGAGACATTTGCTCCTGTAGCTAAGCATAATTCTATTCGGGTTCTCTTATCATTGACAGCCAATAGAGATTGGCCTCTATTCCTATTGGATGTGAAAAATGCTTTCTCCTTCACAGTGACTTAGAGGAGGAAGTGTACATGCGGCCCACTCCTGGCTTCAAGTTCCCTTCAATTGAGGGCAAGGTGTGTCTCCTTAAGAAGGCTTTATATGGTCTCTAACAGTCTCCAAAAGCATGGTTTGAGAGGTTTAGGTAGGCTATTCTGAAGAATGGGTACTCCCAGAGTCAAGTTGACCATAACTTATTTACCCTGAGAGGTAATGGTACCGTCACATACTTTATTGTCTATGGTGATGACATTGTTCTTAGTGGAAATTACAGAGCTGAGATAGCTAGGTTGAAGACCTACTTGGCTCAACAGTTTGAGAGGAAATATTTGGGTCCCTTGAAATATTTTTTGGGAATTGAAGTGTCAAGGTCTAAGAAAAGAATCAACATATGTCAAAGGAAGTTTGTTCTTGATGAAAGAGACAGGGATGTTGGGCTGGAAACCAACAAGTTCTCCTATTGAGCAGAATCACAAACTAAGATAAGATTGTGGTCCCTCTCTTGTTGATGCATGGAAGTCCCAGAGACTAGTGGGGAAACTCATCTACCTATCTATGATTCGCCCAGATATTTCTTATGCAGTGGGAGTTGTGAGTCAGTTTATAGATGCCCCCAAGAGTGGGCACTTGGATGTTGTATACCGCATCCTTAGATACTTGAAGTCCTCTCTCTAGGGAAAGGACTATTGTATGCTAGACATGACCACCTGAGGATAGAGGGCTTTATAGATGCTGGCTGGGCTGGATCTATCTCAGATAGAAGATCTGGATCTGGCTATTGCACATTTGTGGGTGATAATTTGGTCACATGGAGAAGCAAGAAACAACATGTTGTAGCTCAATCCAGTGTAGAGGCAGAATTTAGGGACATAACACATGGAGTTTGTGAACTTATATATGGCTGAGATGATTGGTTCAAGAGTTGGGGTTTGATATTGATGAACAACTCTATTGTGATAACAAGGCAGCCATAAGCATTGCTCACAATCCGGTGCAACACGACAGAACAGAGCATATCGCAGTGGACCGACACTTCATCAAAGAGAAGATAGACTCTGGCTGCATTTGCACCCCTTTTGTGAATGCTATTGATCAATTGACAAACATCTTTACCAAAGGGCCTTCTTCTCCTTCTTCAATCTCCTACCTTCATCTTTCCCTTGTTCCCTTAATTTCTTTTACTTCCAACTGGACTGTCTAGAGATAATGGATCGAACTAGCAGTCCTCCTCTACAAGCCTTTATTTATATAGAATCAGCATACAACCAAAGATTTCTAACCCTACTAGGAATCACCAAATTAGTAACATAGTTACAATAGGAAACCAAACTAAGACTAGGACTAGACTAACCATAGATTAACTAGGACTAACACTACAAATATAAAGGGAGACACACAGGAGGTAGATATTTTAATCGAGATAGCCTACAACCCTAGTGCTTGATATACACTTTAACAAAGTCTATTGTGGAGAAGTGAGCATTTTTTAACTTGTTGGTAGTTTGATAAAAATATTGCATTCATTTTTCTATTCCTCCCCCCCCCCCCCGCCAAAAAAAAAATAAAAAAATAAAAATCCAAGCCTCTCTCCTTACAAATTGAAGTATTCCGTTGAAATTTCATAACAGTAACTCCCGACTGCTAGTGACCATTGAAACCAAAATGATGAACCTTGAATGTATCTTGCATGATTTTCTTCTTTTCACTAGTCCTTTTCTAGTGCTCTTGGTGTTTTTTCTGTGGACTTTGGATATTATATATTAAGAGGAGTCCCTTAATTACCTGTGGGAACTGCAGGATGCTATGGAGAAAGCAATTAAAAATAAAGTTGCTAAGGCAGTTGTGCCAGCTATAGATGTCATGTTTCAAGCTCTCAGGTTTGCTTTTTAGAAATTGTCAATGGAGGCTATATTGTTTCGACTTCCTCATATAATTTTCTATTCTAATATTTTATGATTACATTTAGTGAATTTGGCACAAAAGTAGTTCCCCCCAAAAGAATTTTGAAGATACTTCCTGAACTTTTTGACCACCAAGACCAAAATGTTCGTGCATCTTCTAAAGGATTGACACTCGAGCTTTGCCGTTGGATTGGAAAGGACCCTGTGAAATCAATCTTATTTGAGAAAATGCGGGATACTATGGTGAGTATATGTATTGATTAATTACATGGCATTGGGCTATGTTTTACCCAGTATCTTATGTCTAAAATGGTAGTTCAATTTTTGACTGTTTAAAGAAAAAAGAGCTGGAGTCGGAACTTGTGAATGTTTCGGGTGCAGCGAAGCCAACACGCAAAATTAGGTCAGTATCCACTATTTCTAAAACAATTAATTTATCTTTCCAAAACCATGTGTTTCTTTGTTGAGATGGGAAATTTTTGAATTTAGTGGTATCATGACCGGTTTTTTGTTTTGGCTGCTTAACACCCTTTTTCCACTTGCTTTAGCTCTGTGTTTTTATGTTGATAGTTCTTTGTAATTCTAGTATTTACAGAGTTTACAATTGCTCAACTGCATGGAAAGTTAAAAGTAATTCATTTTCACCTTCTAATTAACATCTTTTTCTACTATGGTTTGGGCAATTATGTTCCATAGTATGCTTGGTCAATTCTTATTTATTCTTTAGTTTGCATCCTTTTCATGTGCTGTGTCTAGTTCTATTTTTTTGTTCATCTAGGGCCTGCATGATAACACTTCTGTTTATAGGCCCTGTTTCTATTCCAGAAATGACATTTGTGTATTTCTGTTACTAGGCCAAATTTCTGGGCAAAAAAATGTGTTTAGTAACAGATAATAATTTCTATTTCTGGGCTGGAAAAGAAACAGAAACGCGTTTGTCAGGCACAACTATTTCTGTTTTTAGAACTTCTTAAAATTAAAAAAATGCCATTGAATACCCAAAAATTTGGTGGAGATGGTGGCGATGGTGGAGGAGGTGGAGGTGGCGGTGGCGGTGGAGGTGCTGGTGATAGCAGTGGATGTGGCGGTGATGGTGGTGGTGGTTCAAGTTGCATTGGAGGTGGTGTGTTATTTTGAACATGAAATTACTGCTTTGCCCATCAAATTAACCATGTGCTCATTAAAGGGCAATTCCCCCCTTATTTCTTTCTTTTTATTTTTAGGACAGAGAAGCTTCAAATTGGAGCTTCTTTTTTTCTATTTCTCAGCAACTTTTTTTGTCCTGGTTCATTCCCAGGAACAAAAAAATGAACCGGTATTAACAAATGGACTTCCCTTAATTTTTTTGTTCCTAAGAACAGAAAAACAGAGAAATAGAGAAACAAAAGTGTTATCATGCAGGCCCTTAGGTTTCCTATTTCTCTATCTGTTATGCCAAATGCCAATGTCCAGTTCCAGATGTTAAAGTTTATTATAACTTGCATATAGTTGCTTTAGGAGTCCACTATAATTCCCTGGGTAGGAATTTTATGACCTATGGGCTGTGATTGTGTCATGATGGATCTATTCAGTTGGTTTTCTGTGACATCATTTATGCTGCATTTGGTAGCAAAAAAAGAGAGTATAAAAAATGGAGGAAAATATTTGGTTCAATTTGGGTTGGGTTGCTTGGGGCAAATTTTGGTTCAATTTATAGCCTTGGCCCAAGAGATGGTTAATTTTTGGTTCTTCTAGAAACCAAAAACCGTGCGCTAGTTTTAGGAGTTTGCTTTCTTTATTTTATTTGGTTTTTATGTTGCATTAGGATACTCTAGTGACAACCATTATCTGGAGGAGATAAGGATTAGTTTTAAGGTTATCTTATCTAGTATGGGTTATTATAGGTGTTTTAAGTCGTGGAAGACTTTTAGTGTGTCTTAACTTAATTTTGTTTGAGTTCCTTTTTTTTTTTTTTTTTTTAAAATAAATACCTTGTAATGGGACTAATGGGTATGAGCCCCCCTCCATGGTTCTGATTAATGGATTGATTTAGTTTGTTTGTATTGAAAGAGGTTGTTACTTCTCCTCTCTTCCCCACCTTTTTTTCTTCTCTCCTCTCCTTTTCTTCCTCTCCTCTTCCCCTTTTCTCTCTCTCTCTCTCTTTCCCTTCTCTCCTTTCTCACTCCCCCATGATTCTGAAATTCTGTTCTTGTCTTCCTCACTCTCTTTCTCTTTCCCACCACCGGCAGATCTATTACTTGATCTGCATCAATAACAATAAGAAAAACAAATAGAAAATGAAGGGAGGATGAATCAACTGAAAATATGTTTGCTGGTTTGTCACCTAAAATTGAATGAAATTAAAGAGATATAAATACCAATTAACAATCTACAACATTCTTATGTTAGGGCATCAGATACAGCATTTTCACTCTAAATCTATTGTTCTCGTATGGACCTTGAGACAGAATAAAGCAGACCAAAGGTGGTGATCTGGTAAGGGGAATCAGAAGGGAAAAGGCTGGGTTTCAATGGGTGATGGGAGAGGTAAAAGAGTTTCCGCAGGAAGGGGTTAGGGTTTTGATTCAACTTCTCTCTCTCTCTCTCTCTTTTTTGTGTGTGTGTGTGTTGTTGTGGTTGGGGTTCCAGTGGAGTTGAAGGATAGAAAGAAGGGTAGGGGTGCTGCAGAAGATGGAAAAAGGATGGGGGTACTGGTGTGACGGTAGGACAACTGGGAAGATTAAAAAAATACAAGGAAGGAGAATGGGATAAGAGAGATGGACAGGAAGGGGATGGATCCTTCAGCTCTGATACCAAATAATGCAGAACCAGGGGAATGGTCTGCTATGGTGGGCTTCACTGAGAGAACAGTAGAAGAATTAGAAGAAAGGAGGGGAAAGGGAAGAGGGAACTCATGTTGATACACACACTCTCACAGAGCTTAACAAACAACTTTCATTAATCAAATCTTCAATTCTGTTGCTCTCCTATGATTACAATAAATAAATAGAGAATAGCCTTGCATAGGAATAGAAACCTAACTAAAATAGAAACAACCAAAAATGGAAACTACTAAAATAGACCATAGCTAAAGAAAGGAAACTACCTAAGATACTCCTACGTAATCTACTCATGAAATAAAATAAACCAAATTAAATATTGCATCCTAACTCCTAAGTGAACTACCAGCCCTTGCCAGACCAGAAAACCGGTTTAGGACCAGTCCTTGGTTTGGGCTTCCAAAGTGGGTCATGTCGGTCCAGCCAGGCTAAGGCAACTGCATCACAAAATAAAATAAACCAAATTAAATATTGCATCCTAACTCCTAAGTGAACTACCAGCCCTTGCTAGACCAGAAAACTGGTTTAGGACCAGTCCTTGGTTTGGGCTTCCAAAGTGGGTCATGTCGGTCCAGCCAGGCTAAGGCAACTGCATCACAGAAACTAAGAACCATCAGAAAGGAGAAAAAGGTACAATTTTTTTTTGTTGGAGAGTGCTCTAGAAATTCTAAACAAGTTATCACATTCTTTGTTAGGGGATCAAACACAGCATCTCCACTCTAAGTCTATTGTTCTGTTATGGACCTTGAGACAAACTAAGAACCATCAGAAAGGAAGGGATTTTGAAAGAAAAAAGTGCATCAAAAAATTTATTTGCTATTCATACACAGAAATGGCTTTACAGATCAATCACTTGTTCTTCCTGCCAGATGCTTTCCTTTTGTTTCTAAGCTGCAACAAAGATGGGTTTTTGGGGCCATATGATCTGCATTTTATGACCTGCCTGCCTTCCTATTTCACATTCTTACATTGTCTAAGGATTTAAAGGGTCCTGACAGTCCATGAAACAAAGCATTGAGAAGAAATGCAGAGGAAGGCAACTGGAGTTGGTGCTAATGGTGATTTGACAAAGAAACCAAGGCGAAGTGGTGACAACCAATAGGTGTTGACACCGGTTAACAATGGACATAGTGTCTTTTTCAGCTTGTTCAGAGATATAAACTCTATTCTCACGTGTGCTTTATTTTCCTTTTGAAATGGAAAATAGTGAGCGACCAAAACATATTTTATACTTAAAAAAATATCTTAAATTCCCTTTTGCCTTTATCGGGTTTCCATGACAATCTAACCATGGAAAAATTGTTTTAGGTACTATTATTTTCTTTTTGGCCAGCATATGAGGGTGTTACTGTGTTTTCTGCTTAATTGTGCCACATGGAAGGGTGGTTCAGCAATTTTGACTGTGGGATAGGTAGGACATGGTTTGGATTGCTTGTGTGTCAAATTCTGTAGACAAAATCAACCACATGTCATCAAAGCAAGGTTCGAGGTAACTAGGGTCGAAACCGCAGAATTTTGATCGAAACCTGGAAGTTTCAATGGATGTCATAGTTGTCAAGGCGTCACACCTAAGTGTTCAGGTTCTTTCTTGGGTCCAAGGTGACATCACGCCTTGTTGACACTTAATGAGTTTACTTTGATTGATGTTTATTGCTTTGTTTTTTATGTTTATATTATATTCTATATTTGTTTATTATTATTACTAGTAAACTTTCACGTGCAGATGCACGTGTGTTTTTATTTTTCATTGTGGAGAGAGAAAATGTTACACAATGAAGAATCCTAGTACATTATCCCCCCAAATAGCATATTTTTCTTCAAAATATTAGTAAATATAGTGTGTTGTAATTGAACCACATATGCAAATTATTTGTTGATACTATAACCAGCGTATGAAGTTTTCTTTGGTTCTGCCCCTTTAAATTTTTACCCAGTGAATATTTTCAACTGATTGAGTAGTGAAAAATTTAAGTAACATATAAAAAAGTAAACAAATGCAAAACACTAGTGCGTTTATAGATTTAAGCAAGCGTTCCATACAACTTGAAATAGGGTGTACAATAATGAATGAAGTAAATATAATAATGGGTGGTATGTATCTATTATTAAAAACTATTTGAAAATTATTTAAAAATATTATTTCCAATTAACAATATGTTATATTAATAAATTAATTCTTCTTAAAGTTTAATTATTTACCATTTTTTCAAATTGTTTGCTTCTAGAATTGTTGGGTCTATCTGGATTGTGGTTTCTCCAGTTGTCGATAGTGATAGACGTAATATACAGGAGAATAACATAGAAATTATATTGAAATTTTAACTTATATGGAGTATAATATGTAAGAATCATTAGTTTGGAAAAATAAATTATTATTATTAATTAATAAAAATCAAATAAAAAATAATTTATCATCTATCTAATAAAATTTATGGAGGCTTACTTTATTAGTTGAATTTCTTCTTTATACTTGATTTCAGTGCTTTTACCTGTTTTTATGGGGGCTAAATGATGGACGCCTACAAGCAATCCAATAACATCTGCAAAATAATATTGGTTTAAATAAGTAAACTGGTTTTTATGAATATTTATTATAAAATAGTAATTACTAATATAATTTTTTGGTAATAGAGAATAAAATTTCTTGGTAAATAGGTTATCATGCTTATTGTAATTGTATATATTCCTTAGCTCAATAAATTGTATATATTCCTTAGCTCAATAAATTTATATTTGATATTCTCTACCAGATTGGAGGTAGGACAAAAAATTTGGATGAGGCTTGGGGATAGGATCCTTTGAGGGCAAGCAACTTGTCACAGCCGCGAGTGAGCGTTTCGTGGGAATAGGTTAGGTAGCGGTATCCTTTGAGCGGTGTTTCATTAGGTGTCGAGACTATCTTGTGTAAAAGATCAAGCAAGGTGCATAATCAAAGGCAAATATTATTCAGTCAATGGTCTATATTTTGGCTGCTAGATTATAACATAAGCAAATATTTGCCAAACATTGTCCAATTTCATCCATCAGAAAATAGATTCCCCATCACCTGAAAAATAAATTGTTATTTCCATGTGCAAGATGCAAGAAAAATAATTGTCCAGTTTTATCCAGCAAAAAATAGATTCCCCACCCCCTTAGAAAAAAAAATATGTTATTTCCATGTGCGAGATGTAAGAAAAAGAAATAGTAAATTCAGAACAAGACAGTAATCACATATAGTGTGAATGCAAAAACAACAACCATTATCAATATTCTCAAGTGGTGTGAAAAATCCATCCCCTGCCCAAAAAAAATAAAATGCTATTTTCATGTGTGAGATGTAAGCAAAAGAAATAGTAAATTCACAACAAGACAATAATCACCTATAGTGTGAATGCAACAACGACAACCATTATCAATATTCCCAAGTTGTGAGAAAAATCATCCATCAGTTTTTTAGCAATGAAGACAGAAAAAATTATAGTAGGAGCAGCAGTAAGGAATATGGTTAGCACCAACCATCTAACATCTGGTCCAAATATAAACCTTTCCTTGAAGAAAGAATATCTACACAAAAAGATACCATATATGTCTTGATAAAATATCCCGAGTAAAAACATATTGAAACAATCCACTATAAGAAATCTCAGCTTTTAAGAATTTAAAATTACACATGATCTAGAAATACAGCGGAGGGAAAATTTAGCCAAAGAGCCACAACCATGATAACACACATGTACACCAGAAAGAATTTAGCACCCAGTATTTAGGGATGTAAATGGATAACCGAAAATCTGAATCCGATCCACATCCGTATCCGTTTAGGGACATCTGTATTCATTTAGAGATATCCGGAAAAAATCCAAATACTTCGATAAAAGTCCATCCGGAAAAAATTAAGTAAATAATGATCTTGAGGGTTTTTGAAGATTCAACAGGTTCTAGAATATGAGGAGAAGAGAATCATGATCAAAGAGATATGGATTGAGAGTGAATTGTATCCGCTAAAGGGAGGCAGGTCCGGGTTGCACAAGGCAGAGATGTAAACGGATGGTCGAAAATCCAAATTCGATCCGCATTTGATCCATTTATATGTATTCGCATTCGGCCAGGGAAATTCAGATCCGATCACATCCAATTCGTATCCAAGCCGAATCCGAGCCGTTCATCCCTACCAGCACTGGTATACACCGAAAATTGGGTAAACTCACCCGGGCAACAAGAAGACAATTCACTTGTACATTACAAACATCTCACTTATATAAACAACAAAATACATAGGACCTATCATAGTCTGCTTCTCTATTTAAGAAATGAATTTTTTTCTTTTGTTTCAGCAGCATGAAATGGGTTTAAGTTAGTAAATAGTATAAAAAGGTGTACACTTATCATATTTTTAACATACAATTTTAACCATATGATCTGTATACAATTTTTTTTTTTGACTATTTACCATAGTTTTATGAGTATACTTTTACAAAAAAAAGTTTGAAATGTGTGTTGATTTATTGAGTGTCTTCCCATTATTCTGAATGTTAAAAACAAACTCAGATTATGAAAGATTGGAGAAATTGCACCTGGATTTGGACTTCTGGTGATCATAATATCTAATATTTACCGGTATGAAACTTTCAGATTCTGCTTTGATTGGTACTTGTCGACATAGAGAGGAAATGAATCCTTCACGTATCGTTGGCATCTCTCTCTGTCAATGCTGAAGGTGGTGTCTCTAGCTAGGGAAAAATCTAGACCAGGTGATTTCAAAGTAGAAATTTACTGGATAAAAGCCTTAAGAACAGAATGAGTTATTTGTGGAGAACTGCGTGGTTAAATGACCAAAACTTGTCTCAAATTTAGAGAATTTTGTACTTTCACTCTTTGATGCATTACTGTACGGAAATAGGTTAGAGGCGGACTTGGAGAGGGGAGGTAATATGAATAAAACAGACTTAAATAATAAACAATAAACATCAAGGCCCAAATCATACTCACCACAAAGCTTATTTGAAGAGAGAGGTGAATGGTTGCTGAAATAATTATCAGATTCCTCAAAAATGAAAGATGAAAAAAATATTCCAAACACAAAATAGATAGAGGATTAGAGCGACATTTCTGAGAGGATCTTCGTCTGGTAGAGGAGGTTCCAATCTTGTATTAAGAGGGAAGCAAGGTCACAACAGTTGGGGCGGCATGTCCTGCTATCAAGGAAGAGACTCAAGTGATAGAGATGGATTTGAGGATAGCTCGAGCCGCGTTAACTTGCATAGATGGTGGAGAGAGAGAGAGAGAGAGAGTAGTTAGGCCGCAGTGGTGGTGATTGTGTTCTATAGAGATCGTTGGTGTTGCAGAGATGGTGGAGAGAGAGAGTAGTTGGGCCGCAATGGTGGTGATTGTGTTTTGTAGAGATATTCGCATATGCAGGAGATGGTTGACATTGGAGAGCGTGAGATTCTTGAGAGAAAATAGTGGAGAGACATGACTGTTTGTGGAGAAGTCGGATCAACTCTTGACTCTTGGGAGAAAATAGGAGAGAGAGACGTGTCTATTTGAGGAGAGTCCGGATCACGTTGGAGAGTGAATGAGTCTTGTCTCTTGAGAGGAAATAGGTGGAATGAAGGAGGAACCCGGAGACACTAAGTTTCTAGTAGTGTATCATTTCAAAGAGGGGCTATCAGGGAGAGACTAAGGTGTATGACTATTTGTAGAGGGTATTTTTGTCACCGTAAAAAGTATACGAAAACATAATTGTGTTTGGACCAAGGTTTAAAATCTCGTTTCGTTTCGGTGTTTCGGTCTGACCGAAAATTTGTTGAAATATGGTATTTTTTTTTTTCTGTGGGTGTAAAATGCCAAAATGACCAAGATTTCTGAAATTTCCAAAACGAGATGACCGAATTTACCGAGATTTCCGAAACTAGATGACCGAAATTTTCGAAATATTGTATTTTTTCAATTCAATGTTACATTTCGGTTCGACTCGACTGAGATACTCGAAATTCTCGAAATCTCGATCAAGACGAAATGAGTTTTTGTACTATGGTTTGGACTTTTAAAAGTAGTAATGAACTTATGATATATGTTGATTTTCTCATATTAAGTTATTACTTGCATAATTATAATTTCATTTATATGGCTTCTTTGTTGCATAATTGTATAAATTATCATTGCTATATTTCATATATTCATATGCATGCCTAGGGCACCTATGTAATGCTTAGGTGGTGCCTTGTCACCTAAGCACCCCTCCAACGCCTTGGGTTGCTTAGTCACATTGACAACTATGGTGGATAGTTTCAAGATCCAGATTGTCAAATTAGGTCCCAAAACTTATAGTAAACACAATATTTTAGGCTTTCTAAATATAGCGAAACCCTTGGATTGTAAAAAACACACACCAAATGTTAACAGAACAGAATATGATGTAATGCTAGAATGATCGATTAGATCAAGAAAGCCTTATATTTATAAAATCAAGGATTACATCCTGAGGACAGAATTACCCCTAGCTTAGCCGACTTTACTAGGTAGTACATAAAACATAACATAAAAGCTCAAAAGGACCAGAATACCAGGATGTATTCTGGTGTACATTATTCAACACTCCCCCTCAAGTTGGAGCAAAAATGTCAATCATGCCCAACTTGACTAAATTAGGATGAAACATCTTTCCAAGCAGTCCCTTGATGAATATATCAGCAAGCTGATCAACAGACTTCATAAAAGGAACACAAATCAGCCCTTCTTCCAATTTTTCCTTGATGAAATGTCTATCCATTTCAACATGCTTGGTACGATCATGCTGTTCCGGATTATGTGCAATGCTGATTGCAGCCTTGTTGTCACAGTACAACATCATAGGGAGACAGATAGGAACACCAAGGTCTTGTAGCAAACTCTTCAGCCAGAGCAACTCAAATGCCTTGTGCCATAACATGAAATTCTGCTTCAGCACTAGAATGAGCCACCACATTCTGCTTCTTGCTATGCTAAGTGACAAGATTGCCACCTATAAAAGACAATATCCAGAGATAGACTTGTGATCCAAAGAACCAGCCCAATCAGCATTAGTGTACGCCTCCATCCGTATGTGATCATGAGGGGGCAGGAGAATGCCTTTCCCTGGGGCTGACTTCAAATAGTGAAGAATACGAAGAACAACCTCCATATGGGAAGAGTAGGGGTCATGCATAAATTGACTCACAGTACTTACAGCAACAACAATATCAGGATGTGTATGTGAGAGATAAATCAAAATCCCCAGTAGTCTTTGGTACCGACGTTTATCAACAGGTTTACCCTCCTTTTCTTTGAGACGAACATTAGCATCCATAGGAATATCTGAAGGGTGCCATCCTAACAAACCAGTTTCAGCCAATAAATCTAGGACATACTTCCTTTGGGAGAGAAAGATGCCCATAGAAGATCTGGCAACCTCAATCCCAAGAAAGTACCTTAGCTTTCCTAGATCCTTAATCTCAAACTCTTGCCCAAGAAAGATAATGTAGTCCTAGAAAGGATAGGATCCTACTAGGAGCCAGGTGAACAGAAGTTCTGAAACTGCTAGCCGATTGGGATAGATTGGGGTATTTTAAGTCAAATCTGTAAATAACTTATTTGTAATGGAAGAACTTCAATGGCAACAACCTTGAAGACAGTTTTGAAGAAGAACCTCCCGATTTACAAGATGCAAGGAGTCGTAGGAGATCAACCTACCCTTCCACCTTGATATTATTCACAAGGTTGACTTGATATGACTCACAAGACTCACTCTCAAAGGAGATAACCAGCAGCAACAATGGCAGCAGCAAAGAGATCGAATTTTTCAAAGTCTAAATTGTGGGGAGCCTCCCACGTTCTCATTAATAAATAATATGGCCTAAGACCCAATCCTATTACAAATTTAAAACCTCTCGCTCTAAAAATTGAGGGGGGACAAAACATGGCTTTAAAACAATTACTTAAAAGATGCTCTAAGAGCCAATAGGATTAAAACAAAACTAGCCAATAGAAAAGTATCACTTAAATTGGACCATTGGTTGGACTGGTTTAATTGAAGAGCTCAAAAAAAAAAAACTAAGTATAGAATGAAGTAAAGCTAAAATAAACTAAGTATAAAACTAAACTAAGGCTCCAACTATGGCCCTATGGTTAAGGCAGCTTGTCTTCCTTGCGGATGCTTGGATCTGCATCAAAAGGTCTTCAAACGGCTGACCTCAGCACCATCATTGCCAGTAACCACAATATCATCAATGTAGACTATAACAACAGTGAGTTTTTCAGCAACCTTCTTTATAAAGAGAGTGTGATAAGCATTACTTTGCTTGTAGCCCACAGAAATCATGGCCTTGTGAAACCGGCCAAACCATGCTCGAGGTGGCTGCTTTTGCCCATAATGTGCATGCTTCAATTTACACACTTGGCATTGATTTTTGTCACAAGAGAATCTTGGTGGAATATCCATAAACACCTCCTCATCAAGTTCTCCATTAAGGAAAGCATTCTTCACATCCAGCTATTGTAAATCCCATCCAAGATTGACTGCACATGAAAGCAAAACTCGAACAGTATTTAGCTTTGCAACAGAGGCAAAGGTCTCTTGGTAATCAATCCCGTATGTCTGAGTGAACCCCTTTGCCACGAGTCGTGCCTTGTATCTATCAATAGTGCCATCCTCTTTCTGTTTCACTACAAATACCCACTTACATCCAACAGTCCTTTTCCCTGGTGGAAGAACTACAAGCTCCCATGTGTCATTTTTTTTCAGGGCTTCCATTTCTTCCATCATTGTTGCCTTCTACTTTCCATCTGGTAAAGCTTCCTGCCAATTTTGAGGAATACGAATAGAAGAAAGAGATGAAATAAAATCACGAAAAGATGGAGAAAGGGAATGATAAGAAACAACATGAGATCTAGGGTGTTGAGTGCAAGCTCTAACACATTTGCAAGTAGCAATAGGTAGGTCAAGTGAATAAGTATTACCAGGTGGAGAAGTAGGTTCTGGATTCGGGGTTGGCTATTGGATGGCTACCTATGTTGAGTCGATCTAAGCTGCTTATGTCTAAGACATAAACATGAAATCTCGAGGTGGGAATGTGGTCCTCAAGCTGGATATGGCTAAGGCATATGATCGTCTTGAATGGGATTTTCTATATCAAGTCTTGGCCAGGTTTGGTTTTGCAGAAGGATGGATTAGCCTGATAAAAAAAGGTGGAAAACTTCTGGTTCTCAATTGTCTTGAATGGAGGGCCTACTGGGTTCTTCAAATCTTCTAGGGGAGTTCGTCAAGGAGATCCCCTCGCACTCTCTCTTTTTATTTTAGCGGAGGAAGTTCTTAGTAGAGGGTTGAGAACTCTTTTTGTGGAGGGTAGAGCGGAGTACTGCTAGCTGCCGCAGGGATGTCCAAGAATAATTCAGTCTGTTTTCAGATGACAGCATAATTTTTTCGAGATGTTTGAAAACATCTCTCAAGCAAATTATTGGGTTTATTAGCAGGTATAAAGGATTCTCAGGGCAGCTAGTAAACAAGCAAAAGAGCAGCTTTGTCTTAGGGAAAAAAGCTGATGAAAATAAATACCGAATGGTTGAGATGGTTACTGGGTTTACCAGGAAAACTCTGCTGATTACGTATCTTGGTGCCCCTCTTTATGCAAGCCGGCTCTGTATCAGTTTCTTTGATGATTTTTTATCGAAAATGCACAAGAAGGTAGCGGGGTGGAATGGAAAGTTACTATCTGCGGGCTGAAGATTTATTCTCCTCAAGCATGTCCTCTCCTCTTTGCCCATTTATATTATTTCTGTTTTGGATCTTCCCCATACGCTGATTAAAAAATTCAACAACATTTGTTCTGATTTTTAATAGAGTCTTTCGGATTGGGGGAAACACCATCATTGGTGGGTTGGTATAAAATTACGTGACCTGTGGAGGAAGGAGGGCTTGGCATCTGGCGTTTAGAGGACATTAGCAATGCCCTTAGACTTGAGGGTCTTTGGAGAATCATGACAGAAAAATCCCTGTGGTGCAATTTCTTTAAAGCCAAATTCCTTAAGAATGACCAAATCGCTTTGGTCAATGTGAGAGAGGTTGGGTCGATTTCTTGGAGAAGAGCTTTAAATCAGAAAGATTTTTTATTGTCAAACTTTAGATGGCTTATTGGATGGGGGGACATCAATTTTTGGATTGATAATTGGTCGTGTTGGGGCCCTCGTATGGACCACGTTGATGGGGCGTTCCATCTAGATCTCAAATTGCAAGTTAGGGACGTTCTCACTGTTGAGGGAAACTGGAATCAAGAAATCCTTATGCAAATAAACTCGCAGGAAGTGCGTGATAGCATCATGGGAATCAATTATTGTTTGTCTAATAAGGATGACAGGCTAGTGTGGATGCCAGCAAGTGATGGGAAAATTTCCACTAAACCGTTATGGAACGAAATCAGAAATGTGGAGGAGAAAAAACCATTTTGAAAATGGTTTTGGAATCGTACTATTCCTTCAAAAATTGGTTTCTTCTCTTGGCAGGCTATGTGCGGGGGTATTCCCAAAAGGATGAGGCTTTGAAGAAATTGGGAGTGCCTCTTGGTCAGGGGTCATAGTTGTCAAGGCGACCTTAGGCAGTGGAGCGGTGCCTAAGCGCTTAGGTGTTAAGACGCCCGCCTAGGTGACCAAGGCGCCCAAGTGTTATTTTTTTATTTCTCCTATTTTTTGACATTTTTTAGTATGCTATAATATATGCCTTATATCATAAAAAATCAACATTAAGCCACATCAAGTCATCGAAAATCAACATTAAGTCTCATTAAGTCATAAAAAATCGATAATAAGCCACATCAAGTCATCAAAAAATCAACATAGAACTAGAAGACAGCAGAAATGAAGAAGCAAGCTATTGGAAGATTGAAACAATCAAAACATACATTTGGTTTGTATTGTTCTTGGAAAATATGATCTTATCAACAAGTAATTAAACTGCTCTCAATTTAGAGAAATGTTCTTGTTCTCTAATAAGTTTGACTGGTCATATGATTTTATTTTTACATGAGACTTTTTATATTAGGTACAGCACAAAACTAACTTTCCAACAAATCTAATATTGTTTAACTCTGATTTAAATTGAAGGAGTTATTCTTTGGTCAAACCTTATTTGGTGGCATGAATGTTGTTTAAAATCGCCTTGAATGGAAAAAAAAATTGTAGACATCAAAACAAAAAATTATTTTACCGCTCTTTTGGTTTTTAGTGATGTTTTGGTATAGTAAGATACATACATTTGAGAAAAACCCCAGTATTTGAAAGTTGAAAAATTTACCTATCGCCAAATATCCAATTTTTGTTCTTGAATTGGGAGGGAGGGGGGGGGTTGATTTTTTATCCTTTTGTAATTTTCTTTTTTAGCTATTTTTATTGAATTCAAATAGGGGGTGTATTTGTTTTGTTTATGAATAATACCTTAAGTAAATGAAATAACAAATATAAAAACGTTTACTTATACAAAAACATTTACTTATATAAAAAGGGTAAAGCTGTTTGTAACCAAACCCGGTTACAACAGATTTTTTAACATCTTTTTTCTAACCCTTTCCTTCTTCTGTTGAACAATTTGAAATAGAGACAAACTAAGTAATTTCATTTTTGATTCATAAGACTTAGCTTAGATAAATGGTTCAACTTGAGCCAAAGCCACAGAAAACATGGGTGGCTTCACTTAAGCCAAAACCCCATGTCTTCTTCTGTCGTTCGTAATCTGCAACTCAATGAAGTTCCAAGAGTCAAACAGAATAGTAGGCGCAACCCCTCTCGATTGCAAGGCTCTGTTAACTCCATAAAATTGAAGGTTTCCAAGAACGCAAAGAACAATGAAAAGAGCAATCGCTGATTTCCTTTTCAGGCAGCAAATGCAAACCTTGACAATAAGCATAGTTCGAGAACTCGCGAGATCTCGCCGAGTTTATCCGAGACGAGATGGGAGTCGAGTCACAAAAGTACAATATCTCAGCGAGATCTCGGATCTCGGTTTGACATAGAAAAATGCCCATTTAGGTCCTTTATATGAGTGCCAGATCTTGAGATCTTGCTAGAAATTCTTGGTATACAGACACCTATCTATGCCAGGAACAAAGACAGACAAGACAGACACTTATTTATGCCTAATATCATTTAAGTAAATGGTTTTAACTTAAGATATTACTCATAATTAAGCAAATACCCCCCTATTTGAATCCAATAAAAATAGTTAAAAAATCAAATTCCAAAAGGAAAAAAAGTCAACCCCCCAGTTCAAGAACAAAAACTGGATTTTCGACAGTAGGTGCAATTTTCAACTTTCTAATGCTAGGGTTTTTCTCAAATCTAAAAATTCCATAAATCTTATTATGGTAAAACATTGCTAAAAACCAAAAGTGTGGTAAAATATTCATTTGTTTTGATGTCCAAAAAACTATTTTCATTCAGAGCGATTTTGATAGCATTCGTGCACATTGAATTAAGTTTGACTAGTATATAACTCTTTCAATATAAATCAGGTTTAAGTAATCTTGGACTTGTTGGAAAGCTTTCAAAAAGATTTATATTGAAGGAGTTATGTATCGGTCAAACTTAATTCGATGTGCGCGAATGCTGTCAAAATCGCTTTGAATGAAAATATATTTTTGGACATGAAAACAAATGAATATTTTACCGCACTTTTGATTTTTAGCAATGTTTTACCATAATAAGATTTATGGATTTTTTGATTCCCAAATTGCAGGGGTTCTGACTGTCCTGTTCTTTACTATTCCCGGGGAGGAAATAGGGACTAAAAGGCTGAGAAAGAGAGGGAGAGAATTCCGCTGTTGTGGCAGGAACTCGAATGAAACCAGTAGGCGATCCTTGGGTGGGTATCGCTGTTGTTTCCTGGGGTTCTCTTATGAGAATACCACCTCGGGGGGTAGGGAGTAAGCCAAGAGAAGAGGCTTTTTTCTTGCTCTTGCGATGTGGTGTCGCGTGAGCTTTACCTTTACCTTTATCTGGAGGATACCGGGGATTCATGGCCTGCTAAGATAATCAACCAAGAAATTGTCAGTGCCTTTAACATGTACAATTTCATATTGATATTGATTAATTAAATTGGCCCAATTAATCCGGCGAGAATTAGTTTCTTTATTTTTTATTTTCAAAAAATCTCGTACAGCTTGGTTATCAGTACGAATCAGAAACTTCTCAGGTAAAAGATATATTCTAAACCGTTGAATTGCATTAACAATGGCTAGAATCTCTTTCTCATATATATTATAATTCTGTTGAGCTGAAGTGAATTTACCGGAGTTATATCCGCAAATTTGCTCGTCAGAAGGGTTTTTAAGGGGTCGTGCTTTCAGGACAGATCCCCAGTGTTCATTGCTAGCGCCTGTTTCCAGAATTAGGAGGTCACCAGCAAGAGGGAAGTAAACAGAAGGGCAAGATTGTGTAATCTCAGCCTGTATAGAGAGGACTGTCTGTGTGTCAGACGTGGTCCAAGTGAAGTCAACATCTTTTTTCAATTTTAATAAAAGACTTTGTTCTTTAGAAGAGAGGTCCTTTATGTAATTGCGTCCATAATTTAAAATTCCGAGGAATTGTTGGAGATGTTGTTTGTCTCGTAAGACAGAGGGAAAATCCCTGATTTTAATCAGGATATGATCTTGGAGTTGGAGTCCGTGATCAGTAAGGATGAGACCTAATAATTCGATTCGAGTTTTCTCGAGTTCGATTTTCTTGGGGGAAAGGATTATTCCATGCTTGAGGAATAAATCACCGATGATACGAAGGTGTTTCGTATGTTCAGCGGGAGAAGAAGAGAAGACAAGAATGTCGTCTATATACGCCACACAAAAAGGAAGATCACCAAAGATGGAATCAATCCAACGTTGGAAAATCAGGGGGGCAGTACATAATCCGAAGGGCATAACCGTCCATTGGTAATGGCGATTAAAAGGAGTGGAGAAAGCGGTGAGAGGTTTGGAGTCCTCAGTAAGCTTGATCTGCCAGAAGCCAGATTTTAAGTCAAATTTACTATAAATCTTAGCCTGTTTGGCACGGTGGATGAGAACGTCTTTTCGCGGAATGAAGTATCCGTCAAAGACAATGTTCTGGTTTAAACGTTTGTAGTTTATAACCATACGGGCTTTGCCACGTTTTATTTCCGCATGATTGCGTACCATAAAAGCTGGGCAAGAGTGGGGACTTGTTGAAGGTTCAATAAGTCGGAGTGCCAATAATTCGGAAATTTGATGTCAAATTCTTCTATATCGGTTTTGATGTAGAGGATGGGTTTAACTCGAATGATCTTGTTTGGAGCATTGAGTTGGATAGAGCACCAGCGAGGGCTCTTGTCCCACCAAAGAAGGGGATCTTCACGAAAATTAGGGGTCAACAGGTCAAGGAGCCAGTGGAGAATGGCTGTTTTGACAGAAGTTGGCCAGATAACGGATTGTGTAATTTGTTGAATTACGGAAGAAGAAATCCGTTGAGGAGTGAAGGCTGAATCATCACAGATTGATTTGTGAGAAGTCAGTAAAGGAATAGAGATATCACCAGTAGGATGGTGGATTTGAACAGAGGAGGAGTGCAGGATGAAAGGTAAATACTTATGTAGAAAGTTATTACCGAGAATGAAATCACCATGCATATTTGGGAAACAAGTAATTTTGGGGATAAAAAATTACTTGTTTTGGAAGAAGATAGGGACGTTATGAGCTCGGTATTCCAGGGTTGTTGTGGGACCAGAAACACCACTAATGTAAGTAGGTTGTTCCATTTTTTCCCAGAGATAACCAGGGATAGCAGTTGTTTTACAAATGCATCTGGTAGCACCGGTATCCATAAGGACATCAAGGTCATAAGACTTGAATCCGGGGAAATCAAAGTGTCCTGTCACATAGGTGTAGTGTTTAGGATTTTGATTGGATTGGAAGAAGATATCGTCGTCGTGGGTGACGTAACGATGAAAGATCTTAATGACAGCAGTTGAGTCTGTGTCAAAATCCTTAGCTAAAGGAGCTTTGAATGCTCTAGCTGAAGGGGGTATCCAGTGTGGGTTTGTTCCAGGTAGGTTTCGAGGAACATAAGAGGAAGATGAAAATCGAGAAGAAGATCCAGCGACAGAGGAGTTTGCTGAGGCTGTTCTAATCGAAGGGGTGTTGGCAGTCCAAGATAAAGAAGGACTAGAACCAGTAGAACGTCTTCTGAAGTACAGGTTATTACCAGAAGCTTGGAGTTCAAAGGTAGGAGGAGGAGGTGCAGTGATATTTTGAGGGGTATCAAGAATATCGAAAAGCATCCATTCCTTTGGAAGTTGGATAACTTGCCAATCGAGTAAACGAGGTTGGATCTCGTGTTCGAATGGTTTAGGTTCGAAAAGTTCGACGAACCGTTTATCTGGAAGGGGCAATAGTTTGGTAGAGGTAATATTGGTTAACTCATGCAAACATTTTCAGCTAACAGCAAGGTTGTGGCTGTCTGCTTTCATGCCAGTCCATTGGGTCTTAATTTTAAGAACCACAGAATCACAAAGATTTGGATCATGGACAGAGAGAAAGAAATTGGGTCGCAGTTTGAACCAAACTGAACCGTGAATGAGGTTTGACTCAATTCCACCAATTAAGGCATTAATTGGGTCGGCAAGGAATCTTTTGTCAAAGATAGCAATGACAACAGGAGTGTCTATGCCTTGACGAAAAAGCGCCGTGAGTTCAATCTGAATGAGACCAATGTGAATGTATCTCAAACGAGGATGTTTGGCTGTCAATCGTTGGATTTGAGCCGGATTGAACAAAGAGATTTCAAGGGTAGCGTCATCTGTAGACTGAGCAGTGGTGTTACCACAAGCTTGGTCAAAGAAACGCCTAGACCAGAGGTTAAGCTTGGAAAGCTTGTATACCTCATCGTGCTTAATTGACTTAAGCTTAGAGAAGAGATTAGGGTCGAAAGAGACATCTTCTCGGAGGAGATTGTTAATTTTTATCGTTAGAATCTTTATACCGATCTTTCCAATGGTCCATAATTTCCTTATGATAAACAAAGTTATCATCCTGAGGAGGGTCTGTAGAAGGGGTATCCTCAGTAAGGGTGCTAATAGCAAGAAAAGTAGCCTGGGTAGGGTACTCAGGAGGGGTCTGTGGTTGTTGTTGTTCAACCAGATCAGACAGGAGAGAGTGAGGGTATTATCTAAATTTTTTGTAATTTTTTCATTATGATCTAATGTGAGATCTATCAAATAATTTAAAGCACCGCTATTGCTAGTGCGATCGTGCTGTGCGTGAATACTGTGGTCATAAGAGATGAGTGGATCGGCACAGAAACAAGGGGGTAGGGAAGCCATAATTAAAACTTAGCAATTAAAAAGATAATTTCCTGGGGGCTAAACCCGTTTGTTATAATGGGTGAGACAAGGGTCCAAAACACGTACGGTTCTTCCAACCTGGTGTTCCTCTGGACATCAATTACCTAAGCAAATATATGACCGTGGAAATTACAAGATAAAAGCATAGAAATAAACAGCTATGTACCAACCTGTGTGTGTGCAAACCGGAACTCTAGATCGATGAAACGACCTTCGCAGTACTTAAAGGGGGTAACCCTTAGCGATCTATCACTTCGCAGATAGTCTTCGGTTGTGTGCTCAATAGTCTCAGATCATAATAGAATTGAAATACAGAAAAGAAAAACTTCAATATATGTGCATAAATGCTTACAAGCAGTCGGCAATAAGTTTGCCTCTTGCACTCTGCTGCAGATCGGAAGATAGGATTGACGATCTTTGGGTAGATCCTCGATACTATCTAACGGTCATTAGCAAATTTCTATACCTGTTTGGTCAGGTGCAGTTACAAAGAAAGAAAAAGAAAAGAGCGTACTAAAGCTCTGATACCAAATTGCAGGGGTTCGATCCTTAGAGAAGGTATCGAAAGGGAGATAGAAGGTGAAGGAGAAGATCAGAGAGGGGCGAGAGAGGCGGAGCTCGAGAGCTGGCGGAGCAAGGTCTGTCTTCTCTGAAGAAATGAGCTGCCTTATATAGAGGCAGAGGTCGGTTACGGATTCCAAAATTTCATTTCAAATCCGGAACAGTATCTGCTGACGTAAGTGCTGACGTAGGGCGGCTGGTACTATTCAACACTGTTCATGGGTCCATGATGACGTCAGGGGTGACGTAGGGCGGCGGCACTGTTTTGATGACGTCTGGTGACGTAGGGCGGCTGCACTGTTCATGTGGACCAAGGTGACGTCCGGGATGACGCTAATCAGAGCCGAGGTTGATGTCTTCTCTGAAGAAATTGTTAAGAGAAACCGAGTCACTTTCAGGTGAGGGAATCGGTTGGATTTCAATTGGAGTTGAGTCGGTTATAGACTCGTCTTCCATAAAGATGAAATCGGAGGAGTCATCAGAATCAAAATCGTCTGATGCTGAGAAGACTTCATAGAGAAGTTCAGTTGGGTCTGAAACTTCGGAGAAGAAGAGAATCTCGTAATTGCATTCGTCGAGGTAACGAATCATTTTACGGGCATTCTTCGATTTGTTTGGGCATTCATTGGCAAAATGGCCCTTTTCATTACAGAGGTAGCAGGTACATTGGGATTTGTCCTTTTTACCAGTGTAAGGGGTACGTTTGGAAACAAAGCGTTTTTTGGCAAAACGTTTGTGTTTAGCATAGTACTATATCTCGCGATATATCGGTATCTCGGGCCTACCGAGATATCCGAAATATCCGAGATATCGCGAAATATTCCCGAAATATTGTATTTTTTCTGCAATATTTCGGGGGTCCATCTCGGGGGGTATTTGGCCATATTTAGGCCTGAAACTTCATGGACAGCCTTATTTAAGCTTAATAAACACATTTAAACCATAAAATTGTAAAAATGTGAATTCAAATTGGTGTTTTGGGCTTGCACCCTTGATTGACATACGGTCGCCGACCTTAATGTATAAATAGTTAAATACACATAGATTAATGAAATCACAACTTAAGTTACAAATTACAAGTGCTAAATCGCTAATAGTAGTTCGTGCCTCCTGGATCAATCCCACTCATGCCTCATGGAGTCGACGTCCATTGCTCTCTGTTTGAATGACATATGTGGACCACGGTATAGAATCGGAGAAGAAACGAGTGTAGTCATCCACAAGTGTCACGTAAATGGAATCATCAACGATCAGAGGTAACCTATCCTAGGATATAAACTAGGGTTACCAATCGATCCGTCCGTGAAGAAGATGATCCATTGTGATATGATGTTGGCGCCGCGCCAAGAGGCGATGGCATTGGCCGCATGTATGGCTGGTGAGGTTGGTATCTAGGTCCGCTAGGGTATGCAAAGATGTTATCTACAAAAGATGATCAAGATGTCCCGGACTGGGATCGGTAGTCATAGTCCCCTACCCCACTAAATCGCCCATATGATGATGATCCATATCCATATCCACCGTAAGGTTGTGATGCACCATAATCCGATGCCAATGGAGTGGCATGTGCGTCAAAAGATGGGGCACGCCAATGTCCAGTCGGTCCTCCCTCCCTATCACCCATACTCAAACCACCAACAGAGCTAGATAGGTTATCAATGTCCATTTGATCAGAGTTGCAATGTGTTTGTCGACCCCTACGCTTCTGTTGTATGTATGTAGGGGGCCTCTCGAGGGTGGGGGTGCGGGGGGCACGTGCTCCGTGGTCCGTATCTTGTGTGGCATGATCAAACTGTGTCTCTCCAGTGAATCGGAGTGGGTCTACAGGTGCTGAATCCTGGGCCTCCTGGCCTACCACATAACGCTCTCGCATGCCGTCATATTCTTCACCAGCATCACCACCACCAACATCACCACCACCAGCATCACCATCACCACCACCAGCATCACCATCATCACCATCATCATCATTTGAGGACTTAGACCAGTCTTTCATCATCAAGAACATTGCCACCAGGTGGCTGGAATGGTATGGGTGAGGCTTCCTGCATGTATCTCGACCCTCGCCACCCATATACTCGTCCACATCGCACCAATCTCGGAAGCTATCATGGGGTCGGGCCTACCTCCCTCCTCATCCAACACTGGCTCACCTCTATCCTCACCCAATCCACAATAGGGTCCTCATCGCCTCGAGTCAACTTGAAAGATGTCGCTAGATCAATGGTGCCCCTCTGTCCCTCATGTCCCATGCGTATGTGTTGCGTTTCAGCCTCAAGTTGTAGTGCACATACACCATGTCGATAAACGTTGAGACCCCAATCTGCTTGCGCCTCTTGGAGTGGATGAGTGCAAAGGTACTCCAGTTCCTCTCACAACCAGATGCAGAACATGTTTGGGCAAGGACTTTAATTGCTATTCTTCTTAAGTTTTCAGCCGATTCCCCATACAACACCCACCATTCAGCTGCATTACAAGTTTACAACAAAAAAGACATGTGTCAAATGTTGTTTCAACTTTCAACTTTCAAATTTCAATACATATGTAATTTAAAACTTAAAAGAATTACCAAGATCACCACGTGCTCTGCCTCAGATCGCAGCCTCGGCCCAAAACTTCCCAATGCATCCCTAAATACCTTGATCTATACCCATGTGGAAAATTAGTAAGTACTTCTTCACTACTTATTTGAAAGCATCAATAAGTTGAGTTTCCAAATGAACTCACTTCATTGTTGCAAATTGCTTCAGAGCGCACCATCCGCTCCAACTTCTTCACTACTTGTTTCACAAAGATCAATAAGTTGAGTTTCCAACCCAAGCCTATTGTTATATTGATACTTAGGGTTGAAGTAGTATGCTGAAATATGACATATAGAATAGAGGTATTGTCAAATGCATAGGTAATTAGTAAATAATAATACTATGAATTAGTAAACATAAAACAAATTTACTCGACCTTATACGGTGGATGCATAAGTTGATTCTCCCAATGAGCATTTATGATATCTAAGAAGTGTTTGCATATCTGCGAGGACCCACACTATAGACACTATCTTTCATCAAGTCTATTCATAAGATATAGGGGGCAGGGGTTGGGCCCTTCGAGCGGAGTCAGAACATGTAGAACTTGAATTCATCGGCTCTAAAACTTTCACCACTTTGCTTAGTTTGGTCCGAAGTCCTCGGATGACATCGTTGTTTGTGCTTCCCTCCCATTTGCGCTCTTGGAACCCTTCCATTGAAACCACTCCTCGAAGCAAACATGCTTCTCACCGGCCTTCTTTGTCTCAATGCTTTTGAGGGCAATGTAGTTGGTGGCAAATCTTGTGATGCCGGCCTAACCAAGTCACTCCCCACATTTTTCCCTCAATAGATTGAGTGCATAGGAGTGGTTGTATACAAAGTTGGTGACTTGTCTTGCACTTTCAACCCAGTCTTCACCAACTTTAACTTTCCCATATCTTTTAGCATTAAGTCAATGCAATGGGCTGCACAAGGAGTCCGAAGAGCGGTACTTATTATTGTTCATCATCTTCTCACCGGCCAGCTGAAGTTACTTCCATTGTCCGTTACAATCTGGACAACATTCTCAATACCCACATCTTTTTCCACTACTTCCTTTAACAATCAGTAAATATATTTTGCATCCTTTATCTCTTTGGATGCATCCACGATTTGAGGAACACTGTCCTCCCATCACAATAAATCATGAAATTGATGATGGACTTTCTTGTAGGCCCAGTCCATCCATCTGCCATTATAGTCACCCCATATGTCTCTCACATATTCTTCATCTCACTAATGTACTCATCAATCTCACTCTTTTGTTGAGGTAGATAAACATTCATTACCTCATATGGGGTGGGGCCCTTGAATCCTGGGCCAGCCTCTGCAATGGTATCTATCATGGTATCATAATGGGGGCCTTGTGCAGTGTTTGCTGGGATGGTATGGTATAGCATCCACTTAGCTATTGATTCTTTAACCAATCCCTTCATCCCCTTCCATGCTCCTTTGATTCTGGGTTGATGCTTCCTTTCTTCTTATGCAATTTAGGATCGGATGTTGATGGTGGTCGTGCTTGGTAGAGGTGTTGGGGTTGCCCTCACACTTTGTGATCTTTTAAAAGGATTCAAAGTTTTAGGACCTCCAGATCTGCCGGCTCCTCCACTACCCCCTACTCTTTGTCTCCGATCATCTTGAAAACTTCCTCTACTCCTTGAAACAGTCCGCCTAAAATCCCTAGCCTCCTCTGCTGTTTGTATGTCATCAGGTACTGCAATGTCATCATCAGAGGAGGAGGAGTCATCATCATCATCATTGTATCGTCTTCCTCCTCCCATCGAACTCCTCACTGTATCCTCAAGTTGTTCTCTTATCCTTTGCTTGTCAGCCTTCCTCTTCTTTCTTCCCCTCAAACTATCACCAATCTCCCTGGCTACTTCAGTAGGGGCCATATGGCAACCTACAACATCTTTAGATCCTCTCGGATGTTGTTTAAGTCTCACTGGACCCACCTCCCATAAATTGCATGTGACAATAATTACATATAGATTTTCTCTTATCCCCATCAATGGGAGTACCATGTAACCATGCAATGTCACCCTATCTTGGCTGGTTGGTCTCTCTTGTTCCCTCTGTTCTCTTTGTTCCGTCCCCCCCTTTGTTGACTACTTTCCCCCACCTTTTGCTTGCCCTCGCACGTTGTCTATCACGATCCGCCATAATGATACTTGTTTATGCAATGTAAGTAACACAAATAATTAAAAACTTAATGTAGATGCACTTCAATTGACACTTTTAGATTACTAATACACTTGTATAGTTATTTAATATTTTTCCCCTAACCCTTATATTTTTCACAAAATTAAAACCAATTTTTTATATATAATGTTAATATAAGTATTGACCTAACACAACAAAACTATGAATTAGTAAACATAATATACATGTAATGCATCTCAAAACATATAGAAATAACTTTCATATTTTTTCATTATTTTTTAAACTTAAAACTCATATTTTTCCTTATTTATTTCTGTTTTTTTAATTTTTTATATATTTTTCTTAATTTTCGAAAATTAAAAGAATTATTTAAGAGCAGAAAAATAAATCCGACATCGTGAAGCCGTAGATCGGCCATTGGTGTCTAACATATATTTAATTCATTACCATCTAAGTCATATTACCCCTAATTATTTCCTATTTTAGTTGTAGGAAAATGAATTTTTAAAACCAGAAAAAAATAAAAAAATACATATGGGAAAAAATTTCGACACCGTGAGGTGTAGATCGGCCTCCGGTGTCTAACATATATTAATATCATCAACATCCAACAACATTTGTACAAAGTTTTTTTTAAAAAAATAGTTTTAGAGAAATATAATTTACCTTAAATAATGAAATTAGGCTTGGATGATGAGCTTAGATGACCCTCCGACGTCTTCCCGGCGACAAGGAGCTTCAATGAGGCTTGGAAGGGAGGAAGAAGAGAGAAAATTTCATTTTCAGCAGCTCTCGGTCGAAATATCGACCAAGAGCTGCGAAATATGAAATTTATAAGGATTTTGAATGTGACACTATTGTCACTTTACAATATCTCGCGATATATCGTGATATCTCGCGATATATCGTGAGTTCCACGATATATCGTCGAAATATCTCGATATATCGACGAGTTATTGTACTTTTTTATTTCGACCTTGTTTCGTATCTCGGTCATGTCGAGATTCACGAAATATCGCGATATATCGCCGATATTTCGCGAGATTTTATACCATGGTGTTTAGAAGAAGAAAAGTCCTTAGAAGGGAAGTCTTTTTTATGGAATTTCTTCCAATGATACCTTTTTTTCGTTTGACGAAAAGGAAAGGAAGGAGACTTGGACTTGGGTTTTGAGACATGAGATGGCTTGGTACCAAACTCAAACTCGTTGTTTAGAAGATCCTTGCAGAGGCCAGGGGAGACCTTCTGTTTCAACTGTTTGGCAGCACGTGCCTTTAAACAGTGATC
This sequence comes from Telopea speciosissima, assembly GCF_018873765.1. Classification (NCBI taxonomy): domain Eukaryota; kingdom Viridiplantae; phylum Streptophyta; class Magnoliopsida; order Proteales; family Proteaceae; genus Telopea; species Telopea speciosissima. Next base: position 57,414 of record NW_025317511.1, read on the forward strand.
AAGGATACGGCGAAACACGAAATTGATTCGGTTGCCAAGGGTATCAACGCTTTTGGAGTCGTTGATGAAGCCAGGATATGTCGTGTGACAGAGTTCATCCCAAGGAGGAAGTTTGGGGAAAAACTGTTCTTTCCAGTAGTCGGATTTTGTAGGATCTAACAATTGGAAAAGAGACATATACTTCTTAGAAAAAGCTTCAAATTCATTTAAATTATTAAGCTTAATCTTAGTGAGGTTGAAACTGACATCTTCTGCAAGCTTGTCAGGGTGATGGTAACCACAAAATTCTGATTTTAAGATTTTTGTGAATTCGACCAAGATTTTCTCAAAATTAGAGACATAGGTGAGGAGGGTAGTTTTGGTAACTTTCCCTTCATCAGCCTGGTCAAATTTTTTTATGAATTGCAAGACATCACCTTGCAGGGATCCACAGAGGTATTCCAAAAATTGTTCGGCTTTCCATGTGGCGTTGTTGTTGGTAATCAACAAGGAAAAGGTTTGAGCCCATTCCGTGATTGCCTTATCATAGTCTTTTATGGCAACATTGGTGAGGTCCAAATAGGTGCCATACGAAGCTAATCCATACTTGTGGAGGTCATCCTTACGAGTATAGATATTGACATTGGCGAAAGTTCTTCTAAACGTAAGGTGGACCCCAAAGACCATCTTGACACCGATACGGATTTCCAACCCCAATCGGGTACCCGCATTTCTTTTGGTTGAGAAAAACCCCAGCATTAGAAAGTTGAAAATTGCACTTACCGCCGAAAATCCAGTTTTTGCTCTGGAACTGGTGGGTTGACTTTTTTTCCTTTTGGAATTTTATTTTAACTATTTTTATTGGATTTAAATAGGGGGGTATTTGCTTATTTATGAATAATATCTTAAGTAAATGAAATACAAATACAAAAGCATTTCCTTAAATGATATTAGGCATAAATAAGTCTGTTTGTCCTGTGTCTGTCCTGGTTTCTAGCATAAGTGTCTGTCCTGCTTTCCCACTAACTGAAACTCCTATTTGAACTTTGTTTTTGCAAAATCTGATAGTGCCATTGTGTTTAAATGGCCTAAAATAGGCTGAATACCAACTTTCAGACCCAAAAGAGGTCTAAAACCCACTGAGATGGGCTTCCGAGTCAAAAAAAAAAAAATTACAAAAACTCGCTGCGATCTCGATTCGACTCGATTTTGGGCTGGGCCGAGATGGCTCCGAGACCCGAGTTTTCGAACCTTGACAATAAGAACAAGAAGCTTTTGTTGAGAAGGGTTCAACATTTATGGGTATCATTGTTGCTGAAGCCACTATTATGGTAGCCTCTAAAAGCTGACGATTTGTGAATCATCGTTTCTTCCACATGAGAGAGAGAGAGAGAGAGAGAGAGTTCAGGACCTGTTTTTAGAGTTCTAGCTCGTTTTCATTCTATTCTTCGCAAGGGAATCGAAAAGCCAACTTTCTATGTCTTGTCGACAGAGAAAAACATACTTGGTGTGGAATTGGAAGGCCACAACTTACCTTGGTAATGAAAGCCTGAAGGATTTCGCGACATTTGGCGATTCCCAAGCAGCTCAATCAATATAAAACTAGGGTTTCCAATTTTGATGTCTTTGAGCTCAATGATGATAACATAACAAGCCGCGGAGAACGTTATAGCCATAGTTTGAGAACTCGTTTCGTTTCGGTATTTCGAGCTGACCGAAATATCCGAAATATTCGAAATTTTGGTCGAAATATTGTATTTTTTCTGGTATGTTTCGATAGGTCATTTCGGTGGGTTTTAGGCCAAGTTAAGGCCTGAAACTTCATGGAAACCCTATTTTAGGCTGTATAAACACATTTAAATGTTCAAATTGCAAAAATAGTCACCCAAAATGGTGTTTTGGATGTGCACCATTGATTGGCAACGTACGGTCGAACCCTAATGTATAAGTGTATAATTTAGTTAATTACACATTTACACATACACATTGTACATTAAACAAGTAAATTGACTTGGAACTAAGTTGGAAACATAATGACTCATAAGTTAAGTCATAAATCATAATATTAAGTACATAAGACATCAAGTCAATAACAAGTTAACAAATAACAACTTAAGAGTTAAGATTTAAGAAGATGATATCAAACATTCCAAATCACAATATGTCAATATCCCCAATTGTCCCCTACAAGGCCACAGGTTAAGTAGTCAACTAGTCATCATTCATCTCAAATGTTTACAAATTTGCTAATAATAACTACTCCGCTGTCCAAGATCAACCCCACTCATGGTCCGCTGGAGCCGACGTGTATTGCTCTCCGATGTAGGACAAATGCATGCCACGTCATAGTCCGGGAGAAGAAGCGAGTGTAGTCATCCACTGGCCATGTAAATCGCATCATCAACATGTCAAGGTAACCTATCCTAGGATATAGGTCACCAAATCGTGAAGAAGTACTACCCATCGATCCACTATGATATGAGTCATATAACGGCTCTGGGAGCATGTACGGGTTGTACGGCTGCGGCTGGTGGGTTGGGTAGCCAGTATAGGAAAAGAAGTCATGCACAAAAGACGATCCACTATATCCTTGTGAGTGGGAGTCATACTCAAAACTGGGAATGGATGGAGAAGATATAGGCTGCTGCCCCCAAGGGTACTGCCCAGAATGCCCTTCGCCACATGGATGTGAATGAGATGAACCATGCTCGATTGTCTTGGAGATGGACTGCTGTCTACATGAAAAGATGGGGCACGGAAATGCCCACTCGATCTACTGTCTCTATCGCCAATACTCAGTCCACCAACAGAGCCAGATAGGGCATCAATGTCCATAAGCTTAGCCTGCCTACTAGTACCACTACCACGACCACCAGGACGGGACTGGCCACGCTGCTTTCTCTAGTAGGTCGAGGTGGACTATGTGGGCCGTGTGGCTGATGTGGGGCCGGTGGGGGCACGGATTGCCTCTTACTGCTCTTGTACCACAAACGGGACTCGAGTTCCCTCATATGCTTGACCACCATCACCATCATTATCACGTCCATCATTACCTTCATCATCACCTACATCATCACCATCTCCACCAGGACCACCACCACCATCTCCACCATCACCATCTCCACCACCACCATCTCCACTAGATGACATAGACCAACTTCATACTCATCAACACCACCAGTAGACTGGAACGGTATGGGTGACGCGTCCCGTGCATGTACCTCACCCTTTGCAAACATGAAGTCATCCACATCAGCTTCTATGTGTTCAGCTATCATGGGGTCAGGTCTACCTCCAGGCTGATCTAACACTGGCGCACCTCTATCCCTCACCCAATCAACAATAGGATCTTCATCATCTGTCTCCACCTGAAAAATGTCGGCGAGATCGATATTTTCCCTGATACCCTCTTGTCCCATGCGTATGTGTTGCATCTTCAACCTCAAATTATAATGCACATACACTAAGTCAGAGAGACGTTCAGAACCCAATCTATTTCTCCTCTTGGAGTGGATGAGAGAAAATGTACTCCAATTCCGTTCACAGCTAGATGCTGAACATGTCTGGGAGAGAACCTTGATTGCTATTTTTCTTAAATTGTTTACCGAACCCCCATACAACACCCACCATTCAGCTGCATTACAACAAAAGAAACATGTCACCTTCATTTTAAAAGAATAAGATATTGAATTGAGTAATGACTAATGAGTACCGGCATCATCGTGTGTCTGGCCTTGCTGTGCAGCTTCGGTTCTAAAACTTCCCAATGCATCCCTAAAAGTCTTCAACTATAATCATTTGGAAAATATTTAAAATTAGTAATGACTCGTTACTATTTAGTATTGAATTGAGTAATTCCAAATTAATTATAACTTATAAGACTCACCTCATTGTTGTATATCGCCTGTAATTTACTATTCGGCTCTAACTTGGCAACTACTTCTTTGACTGCGTCAATAAGACTATTATTCAACCCAAGCCTATGACTGTATTGGTACTTGGGGTTCAAATAATATGCTGAAATTGACATTACATATTGACTAATTAGTAATATATCCTTCAAAGTAACTTTAAAAGATGTAATTGCATAAAAAACAAAGAGTGTACACTCACCAGTCTTATGTAGTGGATGCATAAGTTGATTTTCCCAGCGCTCGTTGATAATTTTGAGAAAGTGTTTGCTACCTCGTGGATTTGCATTGTAAACACCTTCATTCATCAAGTCTATGGCAGCATATAGATGTGGCATGGTTGGTCCCTTGATAGCAGAATCAACTATATGCAAAACCTTGACCACTGGGTCCAGAAGTTGTACCACTTTATGCAACTTAGACCAAAAGTCATCTGATGAAATTGTAGCTTGTGCTTCCCTACAACCATGGGTATTGGACCCATTCCAGTTGAACCAGTCTTCAGAAGCAAACATTGATCTCAGTCCAGACTTCTTGGTTTCTATCCTCTTGAGTGCAATGTAGTTGATGGCAAATCTAGTTATGCCTGGCCTCACCAAGTCACCCCCACACTTCTCCCTCAAGCGGTTTAGTGCAAACCCATGGTTGTAGACCAAGTTGGTCATTTGCCTTGCCTTTTCAACGACATGTTGTACCAATTTGATCTTTCCCATGTCATTCAACATGAGGTCTATACAATGGGCAGCACATGGAGTCCAAAACAACCGGTACTTATTGTTTTGCATCAACCTCTCACCGGTACTCTTGTAGTTGCTTCCGTTGTCCGTTACAATTTGGACAACGTTCCCCACTCCTACATCTTCTACCACTTCCTTCAGCAATTTGTAGATATACTTTGCATCCTTTTTCTCCTTGGATGCGTCAACAGACTTCAGAAAGACTGTCCTCCCATCACAATACACCATAAAGTTGATGATGGACTTTCTTGTAGGACCAGTCCAACCATCACACATTATGGTCACCCCATAGTTCTCGCATAACCCCCTCATTTCATTGATGTAGTCTTCAAGTTCTCGCTTCTGTTGGGGCAAATACACATTCATAATCTCATATGGGGTGGGCCCCTTATACCTTGGGCCAGCCTCAGCAATGGAATCTATCATAGTTTGATAAAAGGGGCCTTGGGCTGTGTTTGTTGGGATGGTATGGTATAACATCCACTTAGCTATAGATTCCTTCACCATCCCCTTCAGATTTTTCCATGCTCCCTTGATTTTTGGTTGTTTGTTGCCTTTCTTTCTATAAACACCAGGTGGTAGGTGAAGTGCTGGGTCATCTTGTGGTGGTGGAGGCGGAGGGGGAGCTGCCCTCGTACTCTGTGATCTCCTAAAGGGATTAGGCAACCCACCTCCTCCACTTGTACCTGCTCCTCCACTACCACTAGCACCAGCTCTAGAGGTACTAGCTCCTCCACTACCACCTACTCTCTGTCTCTCGACTCTCTCCTGATCCACATGATAACTGGCTCTGCTCATCATCTGTGCTCCTCTCCAATCCCTAGCCTCTTGCTCAGTCTATATATCATCAGGAACATAGACATCATCATTGTTATCATCATCATCATCACGATGGCTTGATTGGCCTCCCGCTGTACACCTCACTGCTTCGTCAAGATCTACTTTTGCCTTCTCCCTCTGAGCCTTCCTCTTACTCCCTCCCTTCATGTAATCAATGACAGCCCTAGATACCTCAACATGGACCATATGACATGCGACCACTTCAGGAGAATTCCCAGCTAGATGTTGTTTGAGTCTAGTGGCACCACCTCCCAAAAACTGCATGTGACAATAGTTGCATTGGGATTTTCTTTTATCCCCATCGATTGGAGTGCCATGCAACCATGCAATGTCACCCCTAGTGCGCCTGGGTGTGCTCCCCTCCTCCTGGGTCTGAGCCGGCTGCCTCTGCCCCTCTTGCCTCTGGCTCTGTCGTTTACCACGGTTCGTCATAATCAGACTAGTTTACTGTTGCATGAATAAAAGACAATTCATTAATCACTGAAGCACATCAATTCTTTTAGTTTAAAATTTTAAATGTTTAAGAATTAAGATTTAAGAGCACTAACACAAGTATATAAGTATATAACTATTTAGTATTTTTCCCCTAACCCTCATATTTTTCTCATATTTAAAAACAATTTTTAAAAATATTTTTCAAATAAATATCTGCCTAGCACAACAAAATCGAAAAGATATGTAAATGGGCAGCAAATTAGAAGGATGTACAATTTACTTTAATATTTTTCAGTAATTTTAAAACAAAAACCTCATATTATTTCTTATTTTTTGCTATTTTTTTGAATTTTTTAAATATTTTTTATAATTTTCAAAAATTAAAATAATTAATTATTGGCAGAAAAATATTTTTGACACCATGAGGCCATAGATCAGCCAATGGTGTCTAACATATATTTAATTCATCACCATACAATATACATAACCCCTATTATTTTTTGATTTTTGTTGCAAATAAATCCAATTTTTGAAGTAGAAAAATAAAGAAATAATATATATACCAAAAAAAAATTTCGACACCGTGAAGTCGTAGATCGGCTTCCGGTGTCTAACATGTATTTATTTCATCACAAACAAACATGTTGATCAAGCATTTCCCTAAAAAAAATCAATTTTGAGAATATGGTTTTACCTGAAATAGTGGAAAGGCTTCACAGATGTGCTAAGAAGTTTGTTCTCCAAGTGATTCCGGCGTAGATGTGGCAAGGATTCAAGTGGGAAGTGGAAGATTGAAGAAGAAATAAGCAAAAATCTTCAAAAACCAAGCAAAAGAGGAAAAATGCTCTGTTTCTCAGTCTCGGTCGAAATTTCGACCGAGATTATCGAAACATGGTATTTTATATAAAGCATTTTCTCGAGATTTTTGAAATCTCACGAGATTTTGAAAAAATCTCGAAATATCTCAAAATCTCGAGAATTTCGATCGAAATTTAGTATTTTTTTGATTCGAGGGGTCATTTCGTTTCTAGGGGGTCAAAATTCTCGAAATCTCGATCGAGATTTCACGAGATTTTGAACTATGGTTATAGCTAGTGCCTCTACGATTAATCAGATTCAACCTTGATTGTTTCATTTGAAGAATAGGTCGGAGATTAGAATCGGGTTAAGATACAATGGCATCATATGGAAAATTTGAAACAAGATGGAGGGTAATTATGGAAATGAAATTTGTCTCCATCTTGGGCTTTAGCCTTCATGACATGTCGGCTCAGACTAATGGTAGACTTTTGAGCGAGGAAACCAATTTAATGTGAATTTACCTTATTTACCCTTCTATTCAAGTGAATATACGATATGTTAAGGGGCAACTGGAGTCTAGTTACAATTTTGTTTGTAACATGCTTGGTTTAAACATACGGACCCATATAAAAACAATGATATTTAGCATAAATAAGTGCCAAACCTGGTTCGATACTAGTAAAACCAGCGCCTTGGACCAAGGCGACAGTCTTCCTGAAATAAAAAAAAGTCTGGACGCCAGTGCGGTGCTTAGGCGACGCCTTGACAACTATGTCAGGGTCCTTTTTGTCTACACAAAATTTGGGCCCCATCAGGCTTGCCATGTCACATATAGTAGGGACGTATGAGAAGACCTTCCTTAGTGGGCCATGCAGGAAACCAAAGCCTTTTGTTACCAAATGCAACTTGGGAATTGGAATGGATATAATGGATCTTTTGTGTTGGCTCGTCTTCAAGAGGTTCTTCTGTTAAACAAAACATTGAGAACTGAATGCTTGAGTGATCGATTTGATCAAACAAGCCTTGTATTTATAATATGTAGAATTACATCCTAATGTCAAAATAACCCCTAGCTTAGCCGACTTAACTAGGCAATACATAAACATAAAAAAATATAACTGTAAAAGGACCAGAATACCCCCACGGTATTCGGTATTCTGGTGTACATTATTCAACACTCCTTAAGTTGGAGCAAAAATGGCAATCATGCCCAACTTGACTAAATTAGGATGAAACATCTTTCTAGGCAGTCCCTTGGTGAATATATCAGCAGGCTAATCAGTAGACTTCATAAAAGGAACACAAATAAGCCCTTCTTCCAATTTTTCCTTGATGAAATGCGTATCCACTTCAACATGCTTGGTACAAGCATGCCGTACTGTATTACGTGCAATGCTGATTGCAGCCTTCTTGTCACAGTACAACATCAGAGGAAGACGAATAGGAACACCAAGGTCTTGTAGCAACCCCTTCAGCTTGAGCAACTCACAAATGCGTTGTGCTATAGCACGAAATTCTGCTTCGGCACTAGAACGAGCCACCATATTCTGCTTCTTCCTACGCCAAGTGACAGGATTTCCACCTACAAAAGAACAATATTCAGAGATCGACTTGTGATTTGGAGAACTAGCTCAATCAGCATCAATGTATGCCTCTATCTGTAGGTGATCATGAGGAGATAGGAGAATGCCTTTCCCAGGGACTAACTTCAAATAGTGAAGAATACGAAGAACAACCTCCATATGGGAAGAGTAGGGGTCATGCATAAACTGACTCACAGTACTCACAACAATAGCAATGTTAGGACGTGTATATGAGAGATAAATTAAATTCCCCACTAGTCTTTGGTATCGGCCTTTATGAATAGGTTCACCCTTCTTTTCTTTGAGACGAACATTAGCATCCATAGGAGTATCTGAAGGATGACATCCTAACAAACCATTTTCAGCCAATAAATCTGGGACATACTTCCTTTTGGAGAGAAAGATGCCCTTAGAAGATCTGGCAACCTCAATCCCAAGAAAGTACCCTTAGCTTTCCTAGATCCTTAATCTCAAACTCCTATCCATGAAAGGTCTTCAAACGGCTGACCTCATCACTATCATTACCAGTAACCACAATATCATCAACGTAGACTATAAGAACAGTGAGTTTTTCACCAGCCCTCTTTATAAAGGGAGTGTGATCAACATTACACTGCTTGTAGCACACAAAAATCATGGCCTTGTGAAACCGGCCAAACCATGCTTGCGGTGACTGCTTCAGCCCATAAAGTGCACGCTTCAAAATTTACATTCAAAATTTATGCACTTGGCCTTGATTTTTGTCACAAGAGAACCCTAGTGGAATATCCATATGCACCTCCTCATCAAGTTCTCCATTAAGGAAAGCATTCTTCACATCCAACTGTTGTAAATCCCATCCAAAATTGACTGCACAAGAAAGCAAAACTCAAACAATATTCAGCTTTGCAACAGGAGCAAAGGTCTCCTTGTAATCAATCCCGTATGTCTTAGTGAACCCCCCCTTTGCCACGAGTCGTGCCTTGTATCTATCCACAGTGCCATCCTCCTTCTGTTTCACTACAAACGCCCACTTACATCCAACTGTCCTTTTCTTTGGTGGAAGAACTACAAGCTCCCATGTGTCATTTTTCTTCAGGGCTTCCATTTCTTCCATCATTGCTGCCTTCCACTTTCCATCTGATAGAGCTTCCTGCCAATTTTGAGGAATAAAAATAGAAGAAATAGAGGAAACAAAAGCACGAAAAGATGGAGAAAGAGAATCATAAGAAACAACATGAGATATAGGGTGTTGAGTGCAAGCTCTAACACCTTTGTGAGTAGTAATAGGTAGGTCAAGTGAAGAAGTATTACCAGGTGGAGAAGTAGGTTATGGATCCTCTGCTGAAATTCACCAATGGTCTTCTGGACAAGAGTGATCTCCCCCTGAGTATGATTTTCGGTAATCTTCCCCTGTGTAGGAACATCCCCTTCTGAAGAAGGGAGAGGAACAGGAGTAGGAACTTGTCCCCCTGAAGAAGAGGTAACAGGAGCAGGAACAGGAGCAGACTCATCATACACATACCTAAGAGGGGGGGTCTATGGTCAACACATCTTCACTAGAACTCTCCCCCTGAAGAGGTGGGGACGAATAGTATGAGAGAGTCTCATGAAAGACAACATCCATACCGACCATGGTACGTTGGGTAGTTTGATAATAGCATTTGTACCCCTTTTTGGTGGCAGGGGATCTAGTACCCCTAGCATAACAAACACAACCAAACACCCTAGGGGAAATAATAAAAAAAAGAGCCATGTAAAAGCTCGACAGGGGCTTGGAATCAAGAACCCAAGTGGGCAGCCTATTAATTAAATAGGCCACAGTGAGGACAGCATCCCCCCAATAAAATGAGGGAACATTTTGAGCAAACATAAGTGCTCGAGCCACCTCCAAGAGATGACAATTTTTTCTCTCAGCCACACCATTCTGAGTTGGAGTATCAACAGAACTGCTTTGATGTAAAATCCCATGGGCAGCAAGGTATTTTTAGAACTGACCTTCCCTATATTCTGTCCCATTGTCACTTCTCAAGACTTTGAGAGTGGCATTAAATTGGGTCTAAAACATTTATGAAAATGCTGAAAACAGGAAAAAACTTCATTTTTTGTGTGCATCAGGTAGACCCAAGTGAATCTAGAATAACGGTCTATGTAAGTGACAAACCACCGTTGACCAGAAATAGAAACTTTACGGCTAAGACCCCACACATCAGTATGAACCAAATTAAATAGGGAAGAACATCTTTCATTAGAAATAGGATAATTGGAACGTGTCTGTTTGGCCAAGACACATGCCTCACAAAAAAATTCTTCCTTATTACAATTTTTAACTAGTGCTGGAAATAAATGGGAAAAAGTCCCTAAGGGGGTGTCCTAATCTAGAATGCATTGGTGTAATTCGGAGGAGAAAGAAGATGGCTGACATAATTGGGAAGGTAATGCTCGTGGAGGAAGAAGTCCATCATCAAGCAAGTACAATCCACCACGCAGTTAAGCCGATCCAATCGTCTTTCCGAGTCAAGTTCCTGAAAAACACAATGAGTAGGAAAAAAAGTCACTTTGCAATTCAGATTTTTTGTAATACTACTAATAGAGAAAAGATTGGTAGTGAAATTGGGAATATGCAAAACAGAAGACAAGGTAAGAGAAGGGGAGCAGCCAATGGATCCTTTCCCGGATGCTGATGAGAGGGAGCCATCAGCCACTTTGACTTTATCCTTGCCTGAAGTAGGGGAATAAGTATGGAAAAGGCTAGAAGAATCTGTCATGTGATCAGTGGCACCGTAGTCTATGATCCATGGAGTGGAGACAACCGATGCACAATGATTGGCAAAGTAAATACTTGAACGGACAAAGTGGGAACCTGATGGAGTGGAGTAATTGGTAGGAAGAGATGTAGCAGAGGTAATGGAAGTCTGTAACATACGCTTGAAAGCTTGTAATTCTTCCTGGGAGAGACCATTTCAGCAGTGAGGGCAGTAGCTACACTTTCAGTGTGATTAGCCTTGTTTCTAGTCTTGCCACGACCATATTTGGCCTCAAAATCAGCAGGGCTTCCCATGTAATTTTCAGCATGTAGCCTTAGTGCGATAGGGCTTATTGTAATGTACACACTTTACAGGCTCTTTTGCTAAAACAGCCGAAGCAGTACCCTTAGAAGGAGGAATAGGGTTGGAACCAGCAGCTTGTAAAGCTGATCTCTCAACTGTAGGAGTGAGCAACATCGCAGCCCGACGGGTCTCCTCAGTGTGAACAAAAAGTAAAGGCCTGCTCCAATGTTGGAAAAGGAACCCGACCAAGAACTTGCACACGAATTGGATCATATTCAGCATTAAGACTAGCTAAAAAATCATAAATACGAATCTGGTCCACATATTTGCGATAGGCAGCGGCAATGTCCGCAGCGGTAGAGGGCTGAAAACGAGAGTAGTGATCCAATTGTTTCCATAGGCTCTTGAGGGCAGCATAATATTTAGAGGCAAACAACTCTTTTTGTGTAATGGCATGGAGTGTCTTACGAATCTCATAAACTTGAGCATCATTCCCCATCTGTCCATAAGTTTCCTTTGTAGCAGTCCATATTTGTGTGGTTGTTTCAAGGAGAACATACTAATTAGAGAGATCAGGTTGCATGGAATTCAATAAGAATGACATAACCATCGCATCCTTAGCAGTCCAACGATCCCGAAGGGGGCCTTCATCAAGGGGCTGAATAGAGGTGCCGGTAAGATGGCCAGTGAGTCCTCTTCCAGCCACAGTCACAGAGAGAGATCTGGCCACATTAAGTAATTGGTACCATCCAATTTAATAGCAGCAGCATAAGAAAGAAACTCAGTCCTCGATTGACCATCACCTCCAGAGGTAGCAGTGGTAGGATCAGACATCATTCCACCAGCCAAACGAAAAACAAATCGATATAAGCAAAATCGATAAATAACTTGGGGACCTTGATATCTTCAAAAAACTGCAACAGAAGAGGCTGAAATTGCAGTCGAGTGTGCCAATAGGATAGAGAAGTCTACCCAGAAAAAAGCTTCACAATCAGATGGCTGAAACCCTAAGATCGATGTAGTGTCTGGGTTTTCAAAACCCTGACAGTTGAGATCGATATAGGGGGAAGAGCTGGTTCTTTTGTGGTCTTCAATTGCAGATGAAGTAACTTGATAGATGCTGTCCGAAGTCTGCTGGTGGAGTTCCAATGTGAACAATCAATCTCCCAAACTGATATAGGATTGATTTAAAAAAAAAACAGCAGTCCAAAAATCGCAGAAGAGGAGAGGGCAGTAAGGTGAGGTGGTATGGAGGGCAGCATCTAGATCATAATGTGATCACCCTCATTAGTGCTGCCCTTGAAGGATGGAGAGAACCAAGGAGAGAAGAAGAAGAGAGATCGACAGAGAGAGAGAGAGAAAGGAAGGTGAGAGTTGAAAAAAACAGAGTTTTGTATAACCTAGATCAGAAAATTGGCTCTGATGCCATGTTAAACAAAACAATGAGAACTGAATGCTTGAGTGATCGATTTGATCAAACAAGCTTTGTATTTATAATATGTGGAATTACATTCTAATGACAAAAATACCCCTAGCTTAGCCGACTTAACTAGGTAGTACATAAACATAAAAAATATAACTGTAAAAGGACCAGAATACACCCACGGTATTCTGGTGTATATTATTCAACATCTTCTTTATTTTCTAATGGGCTTAACAGGTTTGTTGATTTTATTGCAGATCTGAACAAGACAAGGAACCAGAGCAGGAGGCTGCATCTGAAGTTCTGGGACCTGGCCCATCTGAGGTATCTGCCACTGCTGATGGTGAGGCACTTCTTGACTAATCCAGTTTCATAAATGCCATTGGGTAATATCATTTGTCTTCATCAGCTTAGTTGAAGCAAACTAATATAAGTATGGTACTGGTCAGTTCCTCAGGAGATAGATGAGTACGAACTTGTTGATCCAGTTGATATTTTGACCCCATTAGAGAAATCAGGTTTTTGGGATGGAGTGGTCAGTGTTCTATCTCTTGTGTTGCTTGTAGACGTTAAATACTTTGTTATTCATTTTGTCTGTTACTGTTATCTCATATTATATCATGTGCAGTTGACTTTTTTCTTATGTGGATTGTCTAAGCCTCATCTTTTTATGATTCTAGAAAGCTGCCAAATGGTCTGAAAGGAAGGAGGCTGTTTCAGAGCTTATGAAGCTTGCTTCAACGAAAAGAATAGCTCCTGGTGATTTCACTGAAGTCTGTCGGACACTCAAGAAGGTCCTCTAAATTATCTTTCATTACCAATAACATCTGTAACCCCCATGCTAGTTAAAATCTATTTATGGCATTTTTCAATACATTGTATGTTTAGGATGACATATCCAAAAAATATTGTTTTTTTTTCTTTCTTTTCTGGTTTGATGCTGTTTTCCTCTCAGTGTATATGCTTTGCTCATGCCTAGTATTACTATATTAACCCAGCTTGCCCAACCTTCTCAATGGGAAGATAACACAATTTTAGTGTACTAAATTGGTGTATTAATCTTCCAAATACATCTCCTGTTCCTTTACTCAATTATTCTAAGTAGGTGAAAAGATGGATAAAAAAAAATCAATCCAGAGTTTCACCAAATTGAGGACCTCTCCAACTGGGATGAAATGAAGTCATGATCCTTCCCTCTCCCCCCTGCCAGCCCTCCGCCTTTGCCCTCACCGCCACCCTTCCTTGACTCCCCCGGCAACCCCTCCGCTGTCATCTCTCCCTCTCCCCCTCCTCCTTCCATTGCTGCGTCTCAAATCCCCCCCCCTCTGCCTCCTGGTCCTTCCTTTTACGTCAGAATCCTCCGTCTCAGATTGATGCTTCCCTATACTTTTCAAAACCCCTCACTGAAAATGGCATCCCTTTCGCCCTCTGCCCCATGTCCATTCTATCCCCTGAACTCTCGAAATGGACCTTCTGCCTTGTGGGTCATTTTCTGGGTGCCCGGCCTTCTTTCTCCATAGTCTAGGCCTCCCTCACCAAGCAATGGAAAGCTCATGGGATGCTTGATGTCCATCTCCTCGACTCTGGTGTGTTCCTCTTCAAGTTTTTCTCTGAAGAAGCCAAGACTCGCGCGTTGGATGGTGCCCCTTGGATGGTGGGAACCAAACCAATCTTTCTTCGTCAGTGGCAACCTCATCTCCTTCTCCACAAGGTCAACTTCAACACCATTCCCTTGTGGGTCACTCTCCCTGGATTACCCCTCCACTACTGGACCACTGGGAGCCTTAGCCGTATTGGTTCTGTCCTGGGCATTCCTCTTTGCACGGAATTGCGCACTCTCAAGCAA
>NW_025317512.1:0-71084 GCF_018873765.1 Telopea speciosissima
CATTTTCGGCTTAAACTAGACCGGGAGGGTCGTTTGGGGTAATTTGGGGGCATTGCTGTACTTTTTTGGGTTTGGTACTTTCTAAAAGGTGTGATTATCCCTTATTAGACATGTGGATGCGATGTTGAGGGTCGTGACCTTCGAATCGATACCTAGTTTGACATATTTTCATTTTTGGTTTAAACCAGACCGGATGGGTCGTTTGGGGTTATTTGGGGGCATTTTTATACTTTTTTGGGTTTGGTATTTTCTTAAAAGTGTCCTTATCTCTTATTAGACACGTGGATGCAATGTTGAGGGTCGTGACCTTCGAATCGATACCTATTTTGGCATATGATCATTTTTGGTTTAAACCAGACCGGGTGGGTCGTTTGGGGTTATTTGGGGGCAATTTTATACTTTTTGGGGTTTAGGATTCTCTAAAAAGTTTCCTTATCGCTTATTAGACGTGTGGATGCGATGTTAAGGGTCGTGACCTTTGAATCGATACCGAATTTAGCATATGTTCAATTTCGGTTTAAACCAGACTGGGTGAATCATTTGGGGTAATTTGGGGGCATTGCTGTACTTTTTTGGGTTTGGTATTTCCTAAAAAGTGTTATTATCTCTTATTAGACGTGTGAATGCGATGTTGAGGGTCGGGGCCTTCGAATCGATACCTACTTCGCCATATGATCATTTTTGGTTTAAACCAGACCGGGTGGGTCGTTTGGGGTTATTTGGGGGAAATTTTATACTTTTTGGGGTTTGGGATTCTCTAAAAAGTGTCCTTATCTCTTATTAGAGGTGTGGATGCGATGTTTAGTGTCTTGACCTTCGTATCGATACCTTTTTTTTTTTATAGGTAAGTGTGATTGTATTAAGAAAGAGGAAAAAAATACAGAAGAAGGCAGCCCTTGTCCTCCCCCCTTAGACAGGCCTAAGAGGGGGAGGAGAGCCCCTAAAACAGCCCGAGGACAGGCCCTTGGTCGAAAAGCCTAAGACCAGGCCAACAACTCAATGAGACAAGGGCATGTTGATTCGAAGGAGGTATCGATTCGAAGGATCGATTCGAAGGAGGAGAGAGAAGCTCTGGCGATTTTGGGAGTGAGGATCTTGGTGTGTTCTCTTGGTGATGGCCGGCAGGCCATTAGTTGTAGCTAATGGTCTCCTTCCTCTTCACAGTTCGGGTGAGAGGAATGCTGGGGTTGGGGAGGAAGTTGGCTCGGGTGTGGGGACTGTTGAAGTGGCTGCTTTTAGAGGTTCGGGTGGTGATGGTGATGGTGGTGCTTGGCCATCTCTTGGCTGGTCTGCAGGGAGTGTTGAAGGTGTGGGCAAGGAGGTTCCGGCGCTGCAAGGTGAGGGTGATGGGAATAAGGTGCTGCTTCTTGGTGAGCCTTTTTGTGGTTCGGTGAGCGGTGCTGATTCTGGTGTTTTTTTTACAGCAAAAGGATGATATTTCAGGTGGGTTGAATCAGTCATACCCAAAGAAGGTTGGGGTTCCATGGTCTGCCCTCTTTTCTTCCTCTTCTTCTTCGATTTTTGGTGATGGGTTGAAGTTGTCTTATGTTGAGCCTGAGGAGATTGGTGGGACTTTGGCTGCGAAGTGTCCAGATGAGATGATTAAAAAAGGTCTTGATAAATGGAAGAACACGCTAATGGGGCACTTCATTGGTGGTCGGCCTAGTTTTACCTTTACAAGGGATATGCTCCTGAAGCAATGGAAGATTGCAGGGCATGTTGATGTTAACTTATTAGAGAGTGGAATTTTTATATTTCACTTTAATCTTGAAGATGACAAAACTAAAGTTCTTGAAGGGGGACCTTGGTATGTTCAAAGAAGGCCGATGATCCTACGTCCTTGGAGTCCAGATGTTTGCTTAGAGAGGGTGGATTTATGTTCTGTCCCGGTATAGGTTTCTCTTCCCAATCTCCCTTTTCATTTCTGGTCTTCTGAAGCTCTTAGTTCTATTGGGAGTGTCATTGGGAAGCCTATTGTTGCGGACAAGATGACAAGGTCCATGGAGAGATTGTCCTACGCTCATTTGTGTGTGGAGGTTTCTGCCAACAAAGAGCTCCCTCTGTCCGTTCCAGTTTATGGTGATGGTGGTTTTGTCTTCAATCAACGAGTGGTTTATGATTGGAAGCCCCCTCTTTGTGTGCATTGTAAGGTCTTTGGGCATATGACTGATGCATGCAAGTCTGGCAGCTGTAAGCCTGATGAAAAATACTCGAGAACCAAGCAAGAATGGTGGGTGAAGGGTGCTGCCGGGAAAGAAGCTGCAATTGTGGCCCGAAATGAGGCTGACTTGCCGGCCGAGCAGACTGGAATTGGTAATTCAAATTCAAATTTGGATTCCCATAGTTCTCGCAAGAATAAAGGAGGAGATCTCAATTCCCTGGGTCAAGGCGCCAACTTTGGCAAGAAGGTTTTGAAGAAATCTGAGTTAATTCTTGAAGGTAAGTCTAGTACTAAGGATATTTCACAGTCCAATGCTTTTGCCCTGTTGGAACATCTTACGGAGGAGGTGCATTATGATCCTGACAATTTGATGCTGGATCTAGAGTCTTGTGCCATACTCTTAGGAAACGAACTGTTGGAGGATTCGAATATGGAAGGAGAAAATTCTTCTCCCCAGCCGTTATCTACCCTTCCAAATTTGGGAACGGAGGTGATTGGGGGATTTTCCTTGAATAATCAGATTGGCGGATCTGCTGGAGATATTATGGAGGAAATGCCACAATTAAATGCTGCTGGTCAAAGTTTAAATTCAAATCTTCCCACTTCCCATATTGAGAAGACACCTTGCGTTGTGCTTGGAAGATGGAGAAATTAAAGGGGCATATTCTGTATCTTCTAAGGGGGAGCTGGCATTGGCAAATCCATTGGATTGTAGCTCAAGGCTGTCTCCATTGGGAAGGAAAGAAGATGCACCTGATGCGCAAAAGGATAATACCAATTTAGAAGGAAATAAAAGTGGTGAAGAGATGTTGTCTTTAAAAGGCAAGGGAGCTAGTCTGGCCAACAAACCTTCAGCTAATTTTGAAAGATTAAAGAGGGTGGCAGCGGAGAACCGGGCCAGCCAAGGACCCTTGGACAGAGGTATGGGTTTTTCTAATTCTATTAGCTCTTCTTTATTTAACCGGCCTGGTGGAAGAAGTACAAAATTCCAGCCCCAACGAATTCCTGTAAAGGAAGGGCTGGGCATGAGAATAGAGGGACCCATTAAGGGTGGGACTGATATGGTAGCCCATCATCTTTGATGAATTGCATTTCCTGGAACATTAGGGGCATGAATGCCTCTACAAAGAAGCGTGGGGTTAGGAAAGTGATTCTGGATAATAATGCAAAATTAGCTATTCTTCTTGAGACTAAGGTGAAAACAGAGAATTGTGCTGCTGTTTTTGACTCTTTCATTTCAAATTGGAAGTATCTCCATAATGGAGAAGTAGGTTCTACAGCTCGCATTTGGGTGGGATGGGATTCGGCTGTGTTTAAAGTGGAGGAGATTCTAAAATCTGACCAATTTATCCATTTGAAAGTGACCACTTTGGGATCCTCTCTCAGTTATTTGTGCACTGCTGTCTATGCTTCTAATTCGATGGAGGAGAGGAGGGAGCTTTGGAGGGATGTTACTAGTTTTGGCTCTAATATTTCAGGTCCTTGGATTGCTCTAGGGGACTTTAATATTGTTCGACAACAAAGTGAGAAGCTTGGAGGAGAACCTATCCGTCAGGAGGCTGTTGATGATTTTAATACTTTTTTTTTTTTCGATAAGTAAGAATATTGTATTAGAAAAGGAGGAAAAACTACAAAAGAAGGCATTCTCTAAGAACCCGACAAGGGGAAGAGAACCCAAAGCACGATGGGACAGGCCCCATCAAACAAGAACCGAGCCAAAAAGGCTACGGCCTGTAATAAGTGACAAAATCTGAGTCCTGTTTAAGGTAGTGAATAAGGGCAGGGGGAAATCTCCAGGATCCCAAACTACCCCATATGAGTCGCAAGGGACTGCAGCCATAAAATCTGCTGGTCGATTTTGTTCTCTCCAAACATGGGTGAGTTCTTTCATTCTCAAATCATTTGCCAAAGTAAGGATTCTACTCTTGAGAGGTTGTACTTTCCAAGGTCCTACAACCTTGCCAGAAATAGTGTCAATCGCCAACTTGGAATCAGATCTGATAGAAACATCAAGGATTCCTCTCTCTATGCAAAGGGAAATGCCTCTATGTATAGCAGCCAGCTCCATGGAGAGAATGCAAAGTTCCAGCCCTTGGTTAACAAATGCAGCTACAGGTTGTCCAATCACATTACGAATCACTCCTCCAAAAGCAGCTCTACCATCGGACAGCGAACCATCACAGTGAAGGGACCACAAATTGTTAGGAGGTAAAAACCACGAGCATGGTCTCGGCATCCTAATAGCCCAATGAACTTGCAAGTTCCAGGCCGAAGCAATGTGGGAATTAGCAGGACTAGGATTCCCACTCAAAGAACCAGATGTGACTACAGTCCTAACATCCCCCTTGATAGCTTCCACAATCTGATCCTTAGATCTAGCCTTTTGCCGAAAAATTCTGAAATTTCTTTCAAACCAAATATGCTTGATAGTGGCACAAAATGCAAGCTTTAAAACCACACCTAAGCTCCCCGCTCTTCCTGCCGCATAACGAACCCAAATGGCAGCATCAAATATGTTCATGGGAGCCTGTCCATGAAGAGAACACATACCAAAGATCCTCCTCCAAATATCAATGGAAAAAGGGCAAGCAAAGAAAATATGGTTTCTGCTCTCAATACCAGCCCAACAAAACTCACAACTATGTTGAACCGGGATCCCCCTGTGAAGAAGATTATCCCTAGTGGGGAGAGCATCGACCAAACACCTCCAAGAAGCAAAAGAGTGGGACTTAATGCTGCCTTCAAACCAAACTGCTTCACTCCAATCCACGGGGTTGGCCTTCACACGGGTGGCATTCCAAGCCGATTTGGTTGAAAAGATACCGCTTCGGATTGCCAGTCCATATTACCAAATCCGGGTTGTCACCATGCAACTTATCAATGGAGGGGAGGGCTCTCCACACATCAATAAGGTCAAAAGAGGTTGAAGGGCCAGGCAGCCAGTCTCCATCCCGAACAATTTCCTTGACAAGTGCATGATGGGCTGCAAGCGCATAAGATCCCGCATCATAGCAAATCCTACTACCAAACCTATTAAAAAGGACTCCCTCTGGGTGCCACTTATCGAGCCAAAGTTTGGTGGATCTGCCATTGCCAATGAAGGTATTAATTAAAGGCAAAGCCTTATCTCTATATTTCAAAACTTTCCTCCAAACCCAAGAGCAATTTTGCAACACCTTGGTATCAAAGCGATTCTTGCTTGAGGTACCTCTGCTGGACCCAATGCACCCAAAGTCGGTTTTGCTTGGAGGCAATCCACAGATTTGCTTCATAATACCAGCCACATTCATCTCCTTAACCCACTTAAGCCCAAGACCTCCTTCAGTTTTAGGCTTGCAGACGGCATCCCAAGAAATGAAGTGCATTTTCCTTTCAAGCGAGGGCCGACCAAAGGAAATTAGAAAACATGGACTCAATCACGTGAGATAAGGTTACTGGCAGCCCAAAAATACCAGCCCAATAAATGTAGCATCCTTGGAGCACGAAGAGATAAGTTGGAGACGCCAAGATAAGATAAAAACACGGCTTTCCATCCTTCCAATTTCCTTCTAACCAAATCTAAAATAGACTGCAATCTTTCAAGGACAGCCTGCCCGAGACAAGAGGGACGCCGAGGTACTGATAGGGAGAGTGGTCGCAGAGAAACCCGTTAATTCCAAAAGTTCCATACTACTAGTTTGGGTTAGGCCCCTACAATAATAGAGGACTTAGATCTATTGAGATGCAGCCCTGAAAGACTTGCAAACTCATCAAGACCCCCAAACTAGCCAAAAGCAGTTCGCGATTGGCCTTCTCAAAGATCATTAGGTCATCCGCAAATATAAGGTGAGAAAGATGTAGAGCTTTACATCTAGGCAGCAATTTGATTTGACCATCTACTTCGACCTTCGTATAATTCTGAAAAAGCTTCCATGGCAATAGTGAACAAATAAGGAGAGAGCGGGTCACCTTGCCGATACCTCTATCTCCCTTGAAGTAACTGTGGGGCTGCCATTAATGAGAACGGAGAACATGGGTGTGGTAACACAAGCCTTAACCCATCCAAGGAATTTCCTGTGAAGCCCATTCTTTCCATCACTCCAAATAGAAAGTTCCTGCTCAAGGAGTCATAGGCTTTATGGAGATCAACCTACAACACCACAGTGGGGTTGGCTGCTTTTCAATTCCTCTCACAATATCATGGCAAACAAGAATATTATCAACTATAGATCTTCCTTTGATAAAAGCTGATTGATTGAAACCGATCACCTCGCCGATAACCTTTCGAGTCTATTAGAGATGATCTTAGAAATGATCTTATAAAGCGATTGCAAAGGGCAATGGGTCTATAGCCCAAAGGAGGAAACATCTCGATTTAGGGATCAGAGAAATAAAGGTAGCATTAACAGAATAGGGCATAAGGGAGTTCTCAAAAAACCAATTAATAGCCTTGATAAGGTCCTCCTTAATAATCTCCCAGGTTGTTTTGAAAAATCTAGCCCCGAAACCATCAGGCCCTGGGGCCTTAGAATCTTTCATAGCAAAGACCACACCCTTGATCTCCTCTCTACTAATCTCTCTTTCCAATTCCAATATCTGAATTTCAGAAATAGCACCCGAAAGGTGGATAGAATTTGGGCAGCAGGTTCCCTCATCAATTGACACGGGCCTTATGGACTTAAAGTGGAAGGGGGAATTATTTACTTGGAATAATAGGCAAGGGGGCAGCTCTCGAGTTTGCTGCAAGTTGGATAGGGTCATGGTTAACTTATTTTGGTTGGATGTTCTCAGGTCTTCAGAAGCTACTTTTCTGCTCTCAGGGCTTTCGGATCACTCTCCGGCTGTGATTTCAATTCTTGATGGGGTAAATTTTGGTCCTAAACCTTTCCGGTTCTTTGAGGCTTGGATTGGTAGGGAGGGGTTTGATGAAGTGGTAGCTAAAGGGTGGGACAGCACGGTGAATATGAAGCTTAACCCTATACTTAGGTTTGCTGCCAGGCTCAAAAATGTCAAGACAGAGTTGAAGAAATGGAATAAAGATAGTATTGGGGATGTTTTTCTTGCAGTGAAGGAGGCTTCTTCGGACTTAGCTCAGATCCAAATCAGCCTTGCTGCCCATCCCAATGACCTCAATTTGGTTTCTTTAGAAACAGCAGCCAAGAAGAAGTTGTGGGCAGCCCTTAATACTGAAGAAAAGTTTCTTAAAGAGAAATCTAGAGTCAAGAACATTCAATTGGGGGATGGTAATAATAGCTTTTTCCATAAGTCTATGGTGTGCGGCAAAACAGGAATCACATTTTGGAGGTGTACAATGCCAACCGAGGTTATCAAGGATCCGAATCGATTAAAGAGGAGGCAATTTCTTTTTACATGAATTTGTTTGGTGCTAATGTTGAAGATGTTGGGTTCTTCGAGACTGTCCCTTTGCAACATGGTCGGACCTTGCGCAGCAATGATCTTATTGGGCAGGTATCTAACAGGGAGATTAGAGAGGTGGTTTTTTCCATGAAGAACTCAAAAGCTCCAGGACCGGATGGATTTGGGGTAGCCTTTTTTAAGCATGCTTGGGAGGTTGTTGGGGAGGATCTTACTTTGGCCGTTAAGTGGTTTTTTTTGAAGTCCAGTATGCCTACCTCTATCAATGCTACTTTTATTAGTCTTATCCCAAAGACTGATAATACTTCTTCGTTTACGGGTTATAGGCCTATTGCCCTTTGTAACCTATTTTATAAAATTATTACAAAAGTTTTGTCTAATAGGTTACAAGGAGTTGTGGGGAAGGTGGTTAGTGACAACCAGTCTACGTTTATCAAAGGCCGCTCCATTGTGGATAATATTCTAGTATGTCATGATGTGGTTAGGGGTATAGAGCAGAAGGGGACTCCCCGTACGGCGGTGCTGAAAATTGACTTACATAAAGCTTATGACTCTCTAAGTAGGAAGTTTTTTTTTGAGATCATGGAAAGGATGGGTTTTCCAAGCAAGTTTATTCGGTGGCTGAGGGCTTGTGTTGATACTCCTAGTTGCTCGATCCTTCTCAATGGAAGCCCAATAGGTTATTTTAGGGGCAAGAGGGGGATAAGACAGGGGGACCCGCTATCCCCTTATTTATTCACAATTGCTATGGAAGAGTTTTCGGCCTTAATGCGGAAGTTGGAAATTGAGGGATAGATCAGCCTGCTTCCAAGGTGCAAAAGCTCCCATCTTACACACCTGATCTTTGCAGATGATTTGATGATTTTTGTGAAGGCTGTCCCTGACTCTATTTTGGCTTGTTTGGGGGCTCTGTCTGATTTTCATACTTACTCTGGGTTGAGACTCAATAGAGCTAAGTCCTCTATTATTTTAGGGGGCCTTACCCAAACAGCCAGTCTGCAACTATTGGAATTAACGAATTTTGTGGACACTAAGCTGCCCATTCGGTACCTTGGTGTTCCACTTGTACCTCGTAAACTTTCTATGGCAGATTGCTCCGCTATCTTGGATCTAGTGAGGCGAAGACTTGATGGTTGGAAAGCTCGTTTCTTATCCTTTGCAGGACGGTTACAGCTTCTTACCTCTGTTCTTCAGGGCTGCTATATATATTGGTCGGGCATCTTTGCATTACCAGGTGGTGTCAAGCAAAAGCTGGAATCCATGTTCTCAAATTTCCTTTGGACGGGCCCCTCCTTGGAACGAAAGGTACATTATGTTTCTTGGGATAGAATTTGCAAACCTAAGTATGAGGGTGGCTTAGGTATCCGCAGAATTTCAGAAATGAATATTGCGGGTATCCTTAAGCAAATCTGGTGGATTGCTTCCAAAAAGGATAGCTTGTGGGTTAGGTGGGTGTATGCCCGTTATTTAAAAAATGACTCTATTTGGACTGTGAAAATTCCCCAAAATTGCTCCTGGGTTTGGCGTAAAGTCCTCAACTATAGAGATTTGGTTGAACCCCATGTTCACCACTTTATTGGGTCTGGCCATGCTACAAGGCTATGGCTTGATAAGTGGCATCCTCAAGGGGTTTTAATAAAAAATTTTGGGGATCGTATCAGATACGATGCGGGTTCTCATCGTATGGCTCTGGTTTCGGATATTATAAGACAAGGCACCTGGCATCCTACTCCTCATGGGTCTTTTGATCTTATTAGTGCTTTGGGGGATTTGCAACATGTTCCTATTTTGAGAGGTAGGGATGACCTTATTATTTGGAAGAATTCCCCTAATGGCTTATTTACTACGAAGTCAGCCTGGGACACTGTTAGAAGATCCTCCCCTAAAGTAGGGTGGCATAAATTTGTTTGGTTTACTCAGAATTTCCCTAAGCATTCTTGCACAACTTGGAGATGCCTTATGGAAGCTCTACCTACCAAAGATCAGCTTATTAACAGAAATATTCAGGTTGGGCCGAATTGCATCTTGTGTTGGGCTGGTATTGAAAGTCATGAGCATCTTTTCTTTAATTGCCCTTTTTCCACTAGCATTTGGGGTCAAATTAGTTCTTTTTGCTCCCAAGGGGGTGGAGGCCCTACAAATCTCCAGAATGTGCTTGCTTGGCTCTTGAGTGTTGGTTGTGCAAATGATAGGATGGATTTGGTTCCCAAGTTGGGTTTTTGTGCTACTGTGCATTACATTTGGTGGGAGAGAAACCGAAGGCTGTTTGAGAACAAGGTTAGAACCCATGATCAGATTATAGAGGCAATTCGTCTTGATGTGGCCATTAAGTGTGCTGCCTTTCCCATTTCTGCTGTCCACAGCCCAAGGAACCAGTTCTTGGCTGATAATTGGGGGATTAGGGTGGATTGGAAGGTGATTACTCAAAAAACCTGTGCTTGGTTTAGACCTCCTACTCACATGGCAGTCCTTCACTGTGATGGGTCCTTAATAGCTGATAGAGCTTCCTATGGTGGAATCATTCGTGATGATGCAGGTGTTGCCATAATGGCGTATGCGGGGAAGGGAGATATTAATTCTGTTCTAGGCATGGAGCTCTTTGCAATTTTAAAGGGGGTCACTTTTTGTATTCAAAGGAACCTACTTCGGGTTTCCATCAGATCCGATTCCAAATTGGCAGTAGATATTCTTAATGGGGCTGTGGACTGCCCTTGGAGCATGCAAATCTTGATGGACCGTATAGCTACGCTACTATAGCAATTACAGCGTAAGGAGATCAAACATGTTTGGAGAGAGCTCAACCAGCCAGCAGACTTTATTGTAGCCATGGATACGGGGGATGGGGAAGCAATTTTTAATCCACTTGATTTCCCACAGGACTTGGTGGAGTTGGTTAAGAATGATTCAGATGGTAAAGTTTTTTTAAGGACCTTGTCTCATTGAGTTGTTGGCCTGGTCTTGGGCTTTTCGATCGAGGGCCTATCCTCGGGTTGTTTTAGGGGCTCTCCTCCCCCTCTTAGGCCTGTTTAAGGGGGGAGGACAACGGTTGCCTTCTTCTGTTTTTTTTTCCTCTTTCTTAATACAATCACACTTACCTATCAAAAAAAAAGTATCGATTCGAAGGTCACGACCCTCAACATTGCATCCACACATCTAATTAGAGATAATGACCCTTTTTAAAAAATCTCAAACCCAAAAAAGTACGAAAATGCCCCCAAATAACCCTAAACGATCCACCTGGTCTGCTTTAAACCGAAAATGAACATATGTCGAAATAGGTATCGATTCGAAGGTCACGAGCCTCAACATCGCATCCACACGTCTAATAAGTGATAAGGACACTTTTTAGAAAATCCAAAACACAAAAAAGTACAGAAATGCCCCCAAATAACCCGAAACAACCCACCGGTTCAGGTTTAATTCGAAAATAAACATTTGTCGAAATAGGTATCGATTCAAAGGTCAGCACCCTCAACATCGTATCCACTTGTCTAATAATTGATAAGGACACTTTTTAGAAAATACCACACCCAAAAAAGTACAGAAATGCCCCCAAATAACCCCAAACGACCCACCCGATCTGGTTTAAAGAGATAATGAACATATGTCGAAATAGGTATCGATTCGAAGGTCACGACCCTCAACATCGCATCCACACGTCTAATAAGAGATAAGGACACTTTTTAGAAAATACCAAACCCAAAAAAGTACAGAACTGCCCCAAAATAACCCCAAACAACCCACCTGTTCAAGTTTAAACGAAAAATGAACATATGTTGAAATAAGTATAGATTCGAAGGTCACGACCCTCAACATTGCATCCACACATCTAATAAGAGATAAGCACACTTTTTAAAAAATACCAAACCCAAAAAAGTACGAAAATGCCCCCAAATAACCCTAAACGACCCATTTGGTCTGCTTTAAACCGAAAATGAACATATGTCGAAATAGGTATCGATTCGAAGGTCACGAGCCTCAACATCGCATCCACACGTCTAATAACTGATAAGGACACATTTTAGAGAATCTGAAACCCAAAAAAGTATAGAAATGTCCCCAAATAACCCGAAACAACCCACCCATTCAGGTTTAATTCGAAAATAAACATTTGTCGAAATAGGTATCGATCCGAAGGTTAGCACCCTCAACATCGCATCAACTCGTCTAATAAGTGATAAGGACACTTTCTAGACAATACCACACCCAAAAAATTACAAAAATGCCCCGAAATAACCCTAAACGACCCACCCGGTCTGGTTTAAAGAGATAATGAATATATGTCAAAATAGGTATCGATTCAAAGGTCACGACCCTCAACATCGCATCCACACGTCTAATAAGTGATAAGGACACTTTTTAGAAAATACCAAACCCAAAAAAGTACATAACTGCCCAAAAATAACCCCAAACGACCCACCTGTTCTGGTTTAAACGAAAAATGAACATATGTTGAAATAAGTATCGATTCGAAGGTCACGACCCTCAACATTGCATCCCCACATCTAATTAGAGATAATGACACTTTTAAAAAAATCTCAAACCCAAGAAAGTACGAAAATGCCCCCAAATAACCCTAAACGATCCACCTGGTCTGCTTTAAACAAAAAATGAACATATGTCAAAATCGGTATCGATTCGAAGGTCACGAGCCTCAACATCGCATCCACACGTCTAATAAGTGATAAGGACATTTTTTAGAAAATCCAAAACCCAAAGAAGTACAGAAATGCCCCCAAATAATCCGAAACAACCCACCCGTTCAGGTTTAATTAAAAAATAAACATTTGTCAACATAGGTATCGATTCGAAGGTCAGCACCCTCAACATCGCATCCACTTGTCTAATAAGTGATAAGGACACTTTTTAGAAAATACCACACCCAAAAAAGTACAGAAATGCCCCCAAATAACCCCAAACGACCCACCCGGTCTAGTTTAAAGAGATAATTAACATATGTCGAAATAGGTATCGATTCGAAGGACACGACCCTCAACATCGCATCCACACGTCTAATAAGAGATAAGGACACTTTTTAGAAAATACCAAACCCAAAAAAGTATATAACTGCCCCAAAATAACCCCAAACAACCCACCTGTTCTAGTTTAAACGAAAAATGAACATATGTTGAAATGAGTATCGATTCGAAGGTCACGACCCTCAACATTGCATCCACACATCTAATTAGAGATAAGGACACTTTTTAAAAAATCTCAAACCCAAAAAAGTACAAAAATTCCCCAAATAACCCTAAACGACCCACCTGGTCTGGTTTAAACCGAAAATGAACATATATCGAAATAGGTATCAATTCAAAGGTAACGACCCTCAACATCGCATCCACATGTCTAATAAGAGATAAAGACACTTTTCAGAGAATCCCAAACCCAAAAAAGTATGAAAATGCGCCCAAATAACCCCGAACGACTCACCCGATCAGGTTTAAATTGAAAATGAACTTATGTCAAAATAGGTATCGATTTGAAGGTCACAACCCTCAGCATAGCATCCACACGTCTAATAAAAAATAAGGACACTTTTTAGAGAATCCCAAACCCAAAAAAGTACAGAAATGCCCCCAAATAATGCCAAACGACCCACCTGGTCTGGTTTAAATCGCAAATTAACATATGTCAAAATAGGTATAAATTCCAAGCTCACGACCCTCAACATCGCTTCCACACGTCTAATTAGAGGTAAGCACACGTTTTAGAAAATCCCAAATCCAAAAAAGTAAAGAAATGCCCCCAAACTACTCACTTGGTCTGATTTAAGCCGAAAATGAACATATGTCAAAATACGTATCAATTCGCAGGTGACAACCATCAACATCGTATCCACACGTCTAATAAGAGATAAGGACACTTTTAGAGAATCCCTAACACCAAAACGTACAGAAATGCCCCCAAATAACCCACCCTGTCTGATTTAAACCGAAAATGAACATATGCCAAAATAGGTACTGATTCGAAGGTCACGATCCTCAACATCGCATCCACATGTCTAATAAGAGATAACAATAATTTTTAGAAAATACCTAACCCAAAAAAGTACAGACATGCCCCCAAATAACCCCAAGCCACCCACCTGTTCCGATTTGAACCGAAAATGAACATATGTAGAAATAGGTATCGATTCGAAAGTCACGACCTTCAACATCGCGTGCACACGTCTAATAAGAGATAAGGACACTTTTTATAGAATCCCACACCCAAAAAGGTGCAGAAATGCCCCCAAATGACCCCAAACGACCCACCCGATCAGGTTTAAACCGAAAATGAACATATGTCCAAATAGGTATCGATTCGAAGGTCATAACCCTCAACATCGCATACACACGTCCAATAAGAGATAAGGACACTTTTTAGAGAATCCCAAACCCAAAAAAGTAAAGAAATATCTCCAAATAACCCCAAATGACCCCCCCGATCTAGTTTAAATAAAAAATTAACATATGTCGAAATAGGTATCGATTCGAAGGTCCCAACCCTCAACATCGCTTCCACACGTCTAATTAGAGATAAGGACACTTTTTAGAAAATCCCAAACCCAAAAAAGTACAGAAATGACCCCAAATAACCCCAAACTACCCACCTGGTCAGATTTAGACGAAAAATGAACATATGTCAAAATAGGTATCGATTCGTAGGTCACAACACTCAACATCGCATCCACATGTATAATAAGAGGTAAGGACACTTTTAAGAGAATCCCAAACCCAAAAACGTACAGAAATTCCCCCAAATAGCCCCAAACGACCCTCACCTTGTCTGGTTTAAACCGAATATGAACATAAGTCAAAATAGGTATCGATTCAAAGGTGACGACCCTCAGCATCGCATCGACAGTATATTAAGAGACAAGGACACTTTTTTTAAAATCCCAAACCCAAAAAAGTACAGAAATGCCCCCAAAAAACCCCAAACAACCCACCTAGTCTGGTTTAGATAAAAAATGAACATATGCCAAAATAGGTATCAAATTGAAGGTCACGACCCTCAACATCGCATTCACATGTCTAATAAAAGATAAGGACACTTTTTAGAGAATCCCAAACCAAAAAAAGTACAGAAATGCCCCCAAATAATGCCAAACGACCCATCCAGTCTGGTTTAAACCGAAAATTAACATATGTCGAAATAGGTATCGATTCAAAGGTCACGACCCTCAACATCGCTTCCACACGTCTAATTAGAGATTCGGACACTTTTTAAAAAATCCCAAACCCAAAAAAGTATGAAAATTCCCCCAAATAACCCTGAACGACCCACCTGGTCTGGTTTAAACCGAAAATTAACATATATCGAAATAGGTATCGATTCGAAGGTAACGACCGTCAACATCGCATCCATATGTCTAATAAGAGATAAGGACACTTTTTAGAGAATTCCAAACCCAAAAAAGTATGGAAATGCCCCCAAATAACCCCAAACGACCCACCCGGTCAGGTTTAAACCGAAAATGAACATATGTAAAAATAGGTATCGATTCGAAGGTCACGACCCTCAACATCGCATCCACACGTCTAATAAAAGATAAGGACACTTTTTAGAGAATCCTAAACCCAAAAAAGTATAGAAATGCCCCCAAATAATGCCGAACAACCCACCCGGTCTGGTTTAAACAGAAAATTAACATATGTCGAAATAGGTATCGATTCAAAGGTCACGACCCTCAACATCGCTTCCACACGTCTAATTAGAGATAAGGACACGTTTTAGAAAATCCCAAACCCAAAAAAGTAAAGAAATGCCCCCAAATCACCCCAAACTACTCACCAGGTTTGATTTAAACCGAAAATGAACATATGTCAAAATACGTATCAATTCGCAGGTGACAACCCTCAACATAAGAGATAAGAACACTTTTTAGAGAAAAAATCGATTCGAAGGAGAAAGGAGAGAGAAGTTCTAGCGATTTTGAGAGGGGGATTTTTTGTGTTTACTCGTGGGAATGGCCGGCTGGCCATTAGCTCCGGCTAATGGTCTCCCTCCTGATCTCAGTCCGGGAGGGGGTGGAGAGGGAGTTTTTGTTTGTTGGAATGGGGGTGATGCACGTGGAGATGGGAGTAGTGGTAAGGAATCTCCAAGTGGTGGTGCTGCATGTGCTACAACTTCTCCTTTGGATGCTTTGGTTACAGTGGGATCCCTTTTGGGGGATGGAGTTCAAGGCTTGGATGGAGCTGCTGTAGGAGACTGTCCACAACCTACTGGTGGGGTTGTGAATGATACTAGAGGAACGACTAAGAAGGGTCTTGGGGTGCCTTGGTCAGCCTTATTTTCATCTTCTTCTTCGTTGGTTAGTGATGGATTGCAACTAACTTTTGTTGAACCTGTGAAGATTGATGGGGCATTGGCTGCTAAGTGCCTATCTTCCATGATTAAGAATGGTCTGGAAAAATGGAAGAATACCCTTATGGGTCATTTTATTGGGGGCAGGCCCAGCTTCAACTTTGCTCGAGAAATGTTAGTGAAGCAATGGAAGATTTCGGGTCATGTTGATGTGAATTTGCTTGACAGTGGGATTTTCATTTTCAGGTTTAATCTTGAAGATGATAAGATTAAAGTTCTTGAAGGGGGGCCATGGAATGTCCAAAGAAGGCCGTTGATTCTTCGTCCTTGGAGCCCGAGAGCGTGCATGGAAAGGGTCAAGTTATGTTCCGTACCAGTTTGGGTTTCTTTGCCCAATCTTCCTTTTCACTTTTGGTCGGCTGAAGCTCTTAGTTCGATCGGGAGTGTGATTGGAAAGCCGATTGTCACTGATAAGATCACAAGGTCTATGGAGCAATTGTCCTATGCTCGGATGTGTGTGGAGGTGTCTGCATTTTCTGACCTTCCATCCTCTATTCCTGTCTATGGAGATGATGGTCTTTCTTTTCACCAAAGGGTGGTCTATGATTGGAAACCCACCATCTTGTAAACACTGTAGGGTATTCGGGCATTCAGATGCGACTTGCAAGTTTGGTATTCGTAGTTCCAACAAAAATTCAAGTCCAAAAAAAGAATGGAGAGTGAAGGATCCGGCTGCAGGTGTAACTCGGAAGGGTTCGACCAGGAATGGTGGTGAAGATTTGGCCGGAGATGAAGGTGGTGCTTCGGCCGTAGCTGGAGGACGAGAGCTGGTGATTTCAAATTCGAATTCAAATTCTATTTCCTTTAATTCTCGCATGAATAAAGGGAAAGAAGTTAGTCGGCCCTTGAGGCAAGGCGCCAGGTTGGGTAAGAAGATATTGAGTATGGGATCTTCTTTTGAAGAAGGAAATAAAGATTCAGAAGTGACCCACTCTAATGCTTTTGCTTTGTTGGAGAATCTAACGGAGGAGGTGAGGTATGACCCACAAGAAATGATGTTGGACCCGGGTTCTTGTGCATTACTCTTAGGGAATGAGCTATTTGATGAGGTGGACAAAGAGGAGGGAGAAATTAGTGCTCAACCATTGAAGATTCTTCCATGCTTAGGGGAGGAAAGGGTGGATTTAATTGGGCAGGAAATTTGGAAGGAGGGCAGATTCGGTGGTGAGAATATTGAAGGCAATCCGAATTCATATTCTGTCCAAATGGAGCAGCCGATGGAGACTTCTTCTAATCTTGGAAAGGTAAATTTACCTTCTACTAAAGATGGTCTAGAGGAGGAAAGCAGATTTGGTGGGGAGCAGTTGGGAGAGATTCCTTCCAATTTAAATGATCTCTCAAATCCCGGTCATAGTAAGAATGAAGGAGCTACTGCTGTGGGAGGGGGAATGACATTTGAAGTGAATGTTACCAATAGATATGATGAGGTGGCATCCAGTAATTCGGTGAAGGTTATTGATCCTAATCTGGTGGTAGATATGAAGGGGGCAGATTTAGAAGGCGACAAGACATTAGATGAAGTTTGGAGTTTGAGGGAAAAAGAGACTTTAACTTCTAAGCCGTCAGCCAATATTGAAAGATTGAAAAAGCAGGCTGCGGAGTTGCGGGCCACCCAAGGGTCTTCTGGGAAAGGTATGGGCCAATTAAATACTACTTCTTTTTCTATTTTGGGCCGACCCACAGGGAGGGGGTCTAAATTTCAGGCCCAACGGGTTCTCTTAAACCTGAAAGATTCTTTTGGACCTAAAGGAGATGGACCTAGTAAAGGGGGGGGGTGACACTTCTAACTTTGGTGCCAAATGAAATGCCTATCTTGGAACGTTAGAGGTTTGAATGCCTCTACTAAAAGGCTGGGGATTAAGAAGGTTATAAAGGACCATCAGGTTAAATTGGCTTGTATGCTTGAGACTAAAGTTAAGGTGGAAAACTGTGGTGCAATTTTTGACCATTTTATTTCAGATTGGAAATATGTGCATAATGGTGAAGCTGATTCTCCAATTCGGATCTAGTTGGGCTGGGATCCTACAGTGTTTAATGTTGAAGAGATCCAAAAATCCAAGCAGTTTATTCATGTTAAGGTGTTGATTGTTGGAACCTCTGTTACCTTTCTTTGTACTGCTGTGTATGCCTTTAATTCTATGGAAGGCCAAAGGGAATTGTGGAGGGATGTGGGCTCAATTGCTAACTCTATTCTTGATCCTTGGGCAGTCCTTGGGGATTTTAATGTGGTTCGTCACCAGCATGAGAAAATTGGTGGGGACTCTATTCGGCAAGAGGCTGTAGATGAGTTTAACTCTTTTATTGATGACTCTGGGCTAGTTGATCTGAAATGGAAGGGGGAATTTTTGACCTGGAATAATAGACAAGATGGGGATGCTCGGATTTGTTGCAAGTTGGATAGAGTTATGGTGAACTTGGCTTGGATTGATGTGCTCAGGTCTTCAGAAGTTGCCTTTCTTCCTCCGGGTCTCTCTGACCATTCCCCTATGGTGTTGACCATCTTAGATGATGCTAATTTCGGTCCTAAACCTTTTAGATTCTTTGAGGCTTGGATTGGGAGGAATGGGTTTGATGATACTGTTCTCAAGGGTTGGGAACAGCCGGTTAGCATGACTCTTAATCCCATTCTTCGGTTTGCTGCTCGGCTAAGGAATGTCAAGAAGGAGCTAAGGAAATGGAATAAAGAGTGTGTTGGTGATGTTTTTTCTGTGGTGAAGGCTGCAAGTGCTGATTTGAATCAGATTCAATGTAACCTTGGTGCACACCCTGATGACCCAAATTTGGTTTCCTTGGAGACTCAAGCTAAGGTGAAATTGTGGGAAGCTTTGGCTGTTGAAGAAAAATTTTTAAAAGAGAAATCCAGGGTAAAACACATTCAGCTGGGTGATGGCAACAACAGTTTCTTCCATAAATCTAAGATGTGTAGGCAGAATAGAAATCATATTCTGGAGATACAAGGGGAAGGGGGGCCATTGTTAAGGTTCCTAATCTCATCAAGGAAGAAGCTATCTCCTTTTATAAGAGGTTGTTTGGGGCTGATTTTGATGATAGGGGGTTCTTTTCTAGTTCGGTTCCCTTACAAGGTGGCTTATCACTAGCTCAGCAGGAAGATCTTATTGGAAATGTGTCTAATAAGGAGATTATGGAAGTGGTGTTTGATAGGAAGAATTCCAAAGCTCCAGGGCCTGATGGGTTTGGGGCTGCCTTTTTCAAACACTTTTGGGATGTTGTTGGTGAAGACTTGACTTTGGCTGTAAAGTGGTTTTTCTCAAAGTCTTGCCTTCCCGGTTCGATTAACGCCACTTTCATTAGTTTGATCCCTAAGACAAGTGATGTGTCTTCTTTTGCAGGGTATAGGTCCATAGCCCTTTGTAATCTTTTTTATAAGATTATCACTAAGATCTTATCTAATAGATTGCAGAGAGTTGTTGGGCACGTGGTTAGTGATTCCCAATCTGCCTTTATAAAAGGAAGGTCCATTGTAGATAATATCCTTGTCTGTCATGATGTGGTTAGAGGAATTGAGCAGAAAGGAACAAGTCCTACAGCTGTGTTGAAGATTGATCTCCATAAGGCTTATGACTCTCTCAGTAGGAAGTTTTTGTTTGACATTATGGAAAGAATGGGCTTCCCACAGAAGTTTATTGGTTGGGTGAAGGCTTGTGTTGGCTCCCCTTATTTTCTCCCTTTTGATTAATGGAAGCCCAGATGGTTATTTCAAAGGGGGCAGGGGTATCAGGCAAGGGGATCCCATCTCTCCCTATCTCTTTACTATTGCTATGGAGGGGTTTTCAGCCTTGATGAGGAAGTTGGAAGCAGAGGGCAGGATTAGTCTTCTCCCCAGATGCAAGAGCTCCCACCTCTCTCATCTTATTTTTGTCAAGGCCTGCCATGATTCTATTTCGGCCTGTCTGGGGGTCCTGGATGATTTTCATACCTTTTCTGGGTTGAAACTCAACAGGGCTAATCCTCTATTATTTTAGGGAGCCTTACCCATACGGCCAGATTGCAACTTTTGGAATTAACGAATTTTGTGGACACCAAGCTCCCTATCAGGTACATTGGTGTTCCTCTTATCTCTCGTAAGCTGGGCTTTGCAGACTGCTCTTCTATCGTGGATCGAGTGCGGAGCAGGCTTGATGGCTGGAAGGCCCGGTTTCTGTCGTTTGTAGGGCGTGTACAACTGTTGAGCTCCGTCCTTCAAGGCTGCTATATTTATTGGTCAGGGATCTTTGCTCTTCCAGGTGCTGTCAAGAAGAAGTTGGAGTCCATCTTTTCCAATTTTCTTTGGTCCGGCCCATCTCTTGAACAAAAGGTACATTATATTTCTTGGGATAATATTTGTAAGCCTAAGACAGAAGGGGGCCTTGGCATAAGGAGAATTACTGATATGAATACTGCTGGTATTCTTAAGCAAGTTTGGTGGATTGCCTCTAAGAAGGACAGTCTTTGGGTTAGGTGGGTTAATACCCGTTACCTAAAAAATGACTCTATTTGGACTGCTAAAGTCCCACAAAATTGTTCTTGGGTTTGGCAGAAAATTCTCAAGTATAGAGATTTGGTTGAGTCTCATATCCATCATATCATTGGGGATGGCCAATCTACTAGACTTTGCCTTGATAATTGGCATCCCAAAGGAGTTTTGATTAAAAGATTTGGGGCCCGTATTCGATATAATGCTAGTTCTCAACATCGCATCCACACCTCTAATAAGTTATAAGAACAATTTTTAGAAAATACCAAACCCATAAAAGTACAGAAATGCCCCAAATATCCCCAAACGACCCATCCGATCTGGTTTGAACCGGAAACGAACATATGTCTAAATAGGTATAGATTCGAAAGTCACGACCTTCAACATCGCATCCACACGTCTAATAAGAGATAAGGACACTTTTTAGAGAATCCAAAACCCCAAAAAGTGCAGAAATGCCCCCAAATGACCCCAAACCAACCACCTAGTCTGGTATAAACCGAAAATGAACATATGTCCAAATAGGTATCGATTCAAAGGTCACAACCCTCAACATCGCATACACACGTCTAATAAGAGATAAGGACACCTTTTAGAGAATCCCAAACCCAAAAACGTACAGAAATTCCCCCAAATAGCCCCAAACGACCCTCACCTTGTCTAGTTTAAATAAAAAATGAACATATGTCGAAATAGGTATCGATTCAAAGGTGATGACCTTCAGCATTGCATCCACACATCTAATAAGAGATAAGGACACTTTTTTGAAAATCCCAAACCCAAAAAAGTACATAAATGCCCCCAAATAACACCAAACAACCCACCCGGTCTGGTTTAAATCGAAAATGAACATATGCCCAAATAGGTATCGAATCGAAGGTCACGATCCTCAACATCGCATCCACACCACTAATAAGATATAAGGGTAATTTTTAGAAAATACCAAACCTATAAAAGTACAGAAATGCCCCCAAATATCCCCAACCGTCCCACCCGGTCAGGTTTGAACCGAAAATGAACATATGTCGCAATAGGTATCAATTCGAAGGTCACGACTCTCAACATCGCTTCCACACGTCTAATTAGAGATAAGGACACTTTTTAGAGAATCCAAACCCTAAAGAAGTACAGAAATGCCCATAAATAACCTAAAACGACCCACTTGGTCTGGTTTAAACCGAAAATGAACATATACCAAATTAGGTATCGATTCGAAGGTCACGACCCTCAACATCGTATCCACACGTCTAATAAGAGATAAGGACACTTTTTATACAATCCCAAAACCAAAAAAGTACAGAAATGCTCCCAAATAGCCCGAAATGACCCACCCGGTCTAGTTTAAACTGAAAATAAACATTTGCTGAAATAGGTATCGATTCGAAGGAAAGGACCCTCAACATCGCTTCCACACGTCTATTTAGAGATAAGGGTACTTTTTAGAAAATACCACAGCCAAAAAAGTACAGAAATGCCCCCAAATAACCCCAAACGAACCACCCGTTCTGGTTTAAACAGATAATGAACATATGTCGAAATAGGTATCGATTCAAAGGTCATGACCCTCAACATCGCATCCACACATCTAATAAGAGATAAGGACACTTTTTAAAAAATACCAAACCCAAAAAAAGTATGAAAATGCCCCCAAATAACCCCAAACGACCCACTCGGTTAGGTTTAAACCAAAAATGAACATATGTCGAAATTCGTATCGATTCGAACGTCATGACCCTCAACATCGCATCCACACGTCTAATAAAAGATAAGGACACTTTTTAGAGAATCCTAAACCCAAAAAAGTACAGAACTGCCCCCAAATAATGCCAAATGACCTACCCTGTCTGGTTTAAATAAAAAATTAACATATGTCGAAATAGGTATCGATTCGAAGGTCACGACCCTCAACATCGCTTCCACACGTCTAATTAGAGATAAGGACACTTTTTCAGAAAATCCCAAACCCAAAAAAGTAAAGAAATACCCCAAAATCACCCCAAACTACTCACCTGGTCTGATTTAAACCGAAAATGAACATATGCCAAAATGCGTATCGATTCGAAGGTCACGACCCTCAACATCGTATCCACACGTCTAATAAGAGATAAGGACACTTTTTAGAGAATCCCAAATCCAAAAAAGAACAGACATGCCCTCAAATAACCCGAAATGACCCCCCGATCTGGTTTAAACCAAAAATAAACATTTGCTGAAATAGGTATCGATTCGAAGGTCAGGACCCTCAACATCACTTCAACACGTCAAATAAGAGATAAGGACACTTTTTAGAAAATACCACATCCAAAAAAGTGCAGAAATGCCCCCAAATAACCCCAAATGACCCACCCGGTCTGGTTTAAACAGATAATGAACATATGTCGAAATAAGTATCGATTCGAAGGTCAAGACCCTCAACATCGCATCCACACATCTAATAAGAGATAAGGACACTTCTTAAAAAATACCAAACCCAAAAAAGTACAAAAATGCCCCCAAATAACCCTAAACGATCCACCAGGTCTGGTTTAAACCAAAAATGAACATATGCCAAAAAAGGTATCGATTCGAAAGTCACGACCCTCAATATCGCATCCACACGTCCAATAAGAGATAAGGACACTTTTTAGAGAATCCCAAACCCAAAAAAGTACAGAAATACCCCCAAATAACCCGAAACGACCAACCGGTCATGTTTAAACTGAAAAGAAATATTTGCCAAAATAGGTATCGATTCGAAGGTTAGCACCCTAAACATCGCATCCACACATCTAATAAGAGATAAGGACACTTGTTTGGAAAATACCACACCCAAAAAAGTACAGAAATGCCCCCAAATAACCCCAAACTACCCACCCGATCCGATTTAAAGAGATAAAGAACATATGTCCAAATAGGTATCGATTCGAAGGTCACGACCCTCAACATCGTAACCACATGTCTAATAAGAGATAGGGACACTTTTTAGAATATACCAAACCCAAAAAACTACATAAACGCCCCCAAATAACCCCAAACGACCCACCTATTCTGGTTTAAACGAAAAATGAACATATGTTGAAATAGGTATCGATTCGAAGGTCACGACCCTCAACATTGCATCCACACGTCTAATTAGAGGCAATGACACTTTTAAAAAAATCCCAAACCCAAAAAGGTACAAAAATTCCCCCAAAGAACCCTAAACAACCCACCTGGTCTAGTTTAAATCGAAAATGAACATATATTGAAATAGGTATCGATTTGAAGGTAACGACCCTCAACATCGCATCCACATGTCTAATAAGAGATAAGGACACTTTTTGGAGAATCCCAAACCCAAAAAAGTATAAAAATGCCCCCAAATAATGGCAAACGACCCACCCGGTCTGGTTTAAACAAAAAATTAACATACGTCGAAATAGGTATCGATTCGAAGGTCACGACCCTCAACATCCCTTCCACACATCTAATTTGAGATAAGGACACGTTTTAGAAAATCCCAAACCCAAAAACATACATAAATGCCCGCAAATAACCCCAAACAACCCACCCGGTCTTGTTTAAACTGAAAATGAACATATGCCGAAATAGGTATTCATTCGAAGGTAACGATTCTCAACATCGCATCCACACTTCTAATAAGAGATAAGGACAATTTGTAGAAACTACAAAACCCAAAAAAGTACAGAAATGCCCCCAACTAACCCCAAACGTCCCACCCAGTTTGGTTTGAACCGGAAATGAACATATGTCGAAATAGGTATCGATTCGAAAGTCACGACCTTCAACATCGCATCCACACGTCTAATAAGAGATAAGGACACTTTTTAGAGAAACCCAAACCAAAAAAAATGCAGAAATGCCCCCAAATGACACCAAACGACCCACCCAGTCAGGTTTAAACCGAAAATGAACATATGTCCAAATAGGTATCGATTCGAATGTCACAACCCTCAACATCGCATACACACGTCTAATAAGAGATAAGGACACTTTTTAGAGAATCCCAAACCCAAAAAAGTATAGAAATGGCCCCAAATAACCCCAAACGACCCACCCGGTCTGGTTTAAATCGAAAATTAACATATGTCAAAATAGGTATCAATTCGAAGGTCCCCACCCTCAACATCGCTTCCACACGTCTAATTTGAGATAAGGACACTTTTTAGAAAATCCCAAACCCATAAAAGTACAGAAATGACCCCAAATAACCCCAAACTACCCACCTGGTCTGATTTAAACCGAAAATGAACATATGTCAAAATAGGTATCGATTCGCAGGTCACAACACTCAACATAGCTTCCACACGTCTAATAAGAGGTAAGGACACTTTTAAGAGAATCCCAAACCCAAAAACGTACAGAAATTATGCCAAATAATCCCAAACGACCCCCACCTTGTCTGGTTTAAACCGAAAATGAACATATGTCGAAATAGGTATCGATTCAAAGGTGACAACCCTCAACATCGCATCCACACGTCTAACAAGAGTTAAGGACACTTTTTTGAAAATCCCAAACCCTAAAAAGTACAAAAAATGCCCCCCAAATAACCCAAAACAACCCACCCGGTCGGGTTTAAATAAAAAATGAACATATGCCGAAATAGGTATCAAATCGAAGGTCACGATCCTCTACATCGCATCCACACCTAAAATAAGATATAAGGACAATTTTTAGAAAATACCAAACCCATAAAAGTACAGAAATGCCCCCAAATATCCCCAAACGACCCACCCAGTCTGGTTTGAATCGAAAATGAACATATGTCGCAATAGATATCGATTCGAAGGTCACGACCGTCAGCATCGCTTCCACACGTCTAAATAGAGATAAGGACACTTTTTAGAAAACCCAAAACCAAAAAAAGTACTGAAATGCCCCCAAACTACCCACATGGTCTGATTTAAACCGAAAATGAACATCTGTCGAAATAGGTATTGATTAGCAGGTCACGTCTTATAAGAGATAAGGACATTTTTTAGAGATTCCCAAACCCAAAAAAGTACAGAAATGCCCCCATTTAACCCCAAATGACCCACCATGTCTGGTTCAAATCGAAAATGAACATATGTCGAAACAGGTATCGATTCAAAGGTGACAACCCTCAACATCGCATCCACACATCTAATAAGAGATAAGGACACTTTTTAGTAAATCCCAAACCCAAAAAAGTATAGAAATGCCCCCAAATAACCTCAAACAACCCACTCGGTCTATTTTAAGCCGAAAATGAACATATGCCCGAATAGGTATCGATTCGAAGGTCACGATCCTGAACATCGTATCCACATGTCTATTAAGGGATAAGGATAACTTTTAAAAAATACAAAACCCAAAAAAGTACAGAAATGCCCCTAAAATAACCCAAAAGACCCACCCGATTTGGTTTGAACCGAAAATGAAGGTATGCCAAAATAGGTATCGATTCGAAGGTCACGACCTTCAACATCGCACCCACATGTCTAATGAGCGATAAGGACACTTTTTAGAGAATACCAAACCAATAAAAGTACAAAAATGCCCCCAAGTAACCCCAAACAACCCACCCGGTCTTGTTTAAATCGAAAATGAACATATGCCGAAATAGGTATTCATTCGAAGGTCACGATCCTCAACATCGCATCCACACGTCTAATAAGAGATAAGGACAATTTTTAGACAATAAAAAACCCAAAAAAGTACAGAAATGCCCCCAAATAACTCCAAACGACCCACCCCATTTGGTTTGAACTGAAACTGAACATATGCCGAAATAGGTATCGATTTGAAAGTCACGACTTTCAACATCACATCCACACGT
This sequence comes from Telopea speciosissima, assembly GCF_018873765.1. Classification (NCBI taxonomy): domain Eukaryota; kingdom Viridiplantae; phylum Streptophyta; class Magnoliopsida; order Proteales; family Proteaceae; genus Telopea; species Telopea speciosissima. Next base: position 26,125 of record NW_025317512.1, read on the forward strand.
CTAATAAGAGATAAGGACACTTTTTAGAGAAACCCAAACCCAAAAAGTGCAGAAATGCCCCAAAATGACCCCAAACGACCCACCTGGTCAGGTTTAAACCGAAAATTAACATATGTCGAAATAGGTATCGATTCGAAAGTCCCAACCCTCAACATCGCTTCCACACGTCTAATTAGAGATAAGGACACGTTTAAGAAAATCCCAAAACCAAAAAAGTACAGAAATAACCCCAAATAACCCCAAACTACCCACCTGGTCTGATTTAAACGGAAAATGAACATATGTCGCAATAGGTATCGATTCGCAGGTCACAACAGTCAACATCGCATCCACACGTCTAATAAGAGGTAAGGACACTTTTAAGAGAATCTCAAACCCAAAAATGTACAGAAATTCCCCAAAATTACCCCTAATGACCCCCACCTTGTCTGGTTTAAGCCGAAAATGAACATATATCGAAATAGGTATCGATTCAAAGGTGACGACCCTAAACATCGCATCCACACGTCTAATATGAGTTAAGGACACTTTTTTGAAAATTCCAAACCCAAAAAAGTACAAAAATGCCCCCAAATAACCCCAAACAACCCACCCGGGCGGGTTTAAACCGAAAATGAACATATGCCAAAATAGGTATTGAATCGAAGGTCACGATCCTCAACATCGCATCCACTCCTAAAATAAGATATAGGGTCAATTTTTAGAAAATTCCAAACCCATAAAACTACAAAAATGCCCCAAATATCCCCAACCGCCCCACCCGGTCTGGTTTGAACCGAAAATGAAAATATGTCGAAATAGGTATCGATTTGAAGGTCACGACCCTCAACATTGCTTCCACACGTCTAATGAGAGATACGGACACTTTTTAGAAAATCCCAAACCCAAAAAAGTATAGAATTGACCCCAAATAACCCCAAACTACCCACCTGGTCTGATTCAAACCGAAAATGAACATATGTCGCAATAGGTATTGATTCGTAGGTCACAACCCTCAACATAGCATCCACACGTCTAATAAGAGGTAAGGACACTTTTAAGAGAATCCAATACCCAAAAATGTACAGAAATTCTGCCAAATAACTCCAAACGACCCCCACCTTGTCTGGTTTGAATAAAATGAACATATGTCGAAATAGGTATCGATTCAAAGGTGACGATCCTAAACATCGCATCCACACGTCTAATAGGAGTTAAGGATACTTTAATGAAAATCCCAAACCCAAAAAAGTACAAAAATGCCCCCAAATAACCCCAAACAACCCACCCGATCGGGTTTAAATCGAAAATGAATATATGCCGAAATAGGTATCGAATCGAAGGTCACGATCCTCAACATCGCATCCATACCTAAAATAAGATATAAGGACAATTTTTAGAAAATACCAAACCCATAAAAGTACAGAAATGCCCCAAATATCCCCAACCGACCCACCCGGTCTGGTTTGAACCGAAAATGAACATATGTCGCAATAGGTATCAATTCGAAGGTCACGACCCTCAACATCGCTTCCACACGTCTAATTAGAGATAAGGACACTTTTTAGAAAATCCAAAAGCAAAAAAAGTACAGAAATGCCCCCAAATAACCCCAAACTACCCACATGGTCTGATTTAAACCAAAAATGAACATCTGTCGAAATAGGTATCGATTAGCAGGTTACAACCCTCACTATCGCATCCACACGTCTAATAAGAGATAAGGACACTTTTTAGAGAATCCTAAACCCAAAAAAATATAGAAATGCCCCCAAATAACCCCAAATGACCCACCAAGTCTGGTTCAAATCGAAAATGAACATATGTCGAAACAGGTATCAATTCAAAGGTGACAACCCTCAACATCGCATCCACACGTCTAATAAGAGATAAGGACACTTTTTAGTAAATCCCAAACCTAAAAAAGTACAAAAATGCCCCTAAATAGCCCCAAACAACCCACTCAGTCTTTTTTAAATCGAAAATGAACATATGCCAAAATAGGTATCGATTCGAAGGTCACGATCCTCAACATCGCATCCAAATGTCTAATAAGAGATAAGGATAATTTTAAGAAAATACCAAACCCAAAAAAATGAGGACACTTCTTTTTAAAAATACCAAACCCAAAAGTATGCGAAAATGCCCCAAAATAACCTAAACGATCCACAGTCTGGTTTAAACCGAAAACGAACATATGGTGAAATAGGTGTCGATCCGAAGGTCACGCACCATCAAAATCGCATCCACACGTCTAATAAGAGATAAGGACACTTTTTAGAGAATCCCAAACCCAAAAAAGTACAGAAATGCCCCCAAATAACCCGTAACGATCCACCCGGTTTGGTTTAAACCGAAAATAAACATTTGCCGAAATAGGTATCGATTCGAAGGTAAGCACCCTCAACATCGAATCGATACCTAATTCGGCATATGTTCATTTTCGGTTTAAACCTGACATGGTGGGTTGTTTGGGGTTATTTGGGGGCATTTCTGTACTTTTTTGGGTTTGGTACTTTTTAAAAAGTGTCCTTATCACTTATCAAACGCGTGGAGGAGATGTTGAGGGTCGTGACCTTCGAATCGATACCCATTTCGGCATATGTTCATTTTCAGTTTAAACCAGACCGGTGGGTCGTTTGGGGTTATTTGGGGGCATTTCTTTACTATTTTGGGTTTGATATTTTCTAAAAAGTGTCATTATCTCTTATTAGACGTGTGGAGGAGATGTTGAGGGTCATGACCTTCGATTCGATACCTATTTCAGCATATGTTCATTTTCAGTTTAAACTAGACCGGGTGGGTCGTTTGGGGTTATTTTGGGGCATTTCTGTACTTTTTTGGGTTTGGTATTTTCTAACAACTATCCTTATCTCTTATTAGACGTGTGGATGCGATGTTGAGGGTCGTGACCTTCGCATCGATACCGATTTCGGCATATGTACATTTTCGGTTTAAAGCAGATCGGGTGGGTCGTTTGGGGTTATTTGGGAGCATTTTTGTACTTTTTTGGGTTTGGGATTTTCTAAAAAGTGTCCATATCTCTTATTGGACGTGCGTATGCAATGTTGAGGGCCGTGACCTTCCAATCATTACCTATTTCAGCATATGTTCATTTTTAGTTTAAACCTGATATGGTGGGTTATTTGGGGTTATTTGGGGGCATTTCTGTATTTTTTTTGGTTTGGTATTTTCTAAAAAGTGTCATTATCTCCTATTAGACTTGTGGTGGAGATGTTGGGGGTCCTGACCTTCGAATCGATACCTATTTCGGCACATGTACATTTTGAGTTTAAATCAGACCGGGTGGGTCGTTTGGGGTTATTTGGGGGCATTTCTGTACTTTTTTGGGTTTGGTATTTTCTAAAAACTGTCCTTATCTCTTATTAGACATGTGGATGCGATGTCGAGGGTCATGACCTTCGAATCAATACCTATTTTTGCATATGTTCATTTTTGGTTTAAACCTGACATGGTGGGTTGTTTGGGGTTATTTGGGGGCATTTTTATACTTTTTTGGGTTTGGTATTTTCTAAAAAGTGTCCTTATCTCTTATTAGACGTGTGGAGGAGATGTTGAGGGTCATGACCTTCAAATCGATACCTATTTTGGCATATGTTCATTTTGAGTTTAAATCAGACCGGGTGGGTCGTTTGGGGTTATTTGGGGGCCTTCTGTACTTTTTTGGGTTTGGTATTTTCTAAAAACTGTCCTTATCTCTTATTAGACATGTGGATGCGATGCCGAGGGTCGTGACCTTCGAATCAATACCTATTTTGGCATATGTTCATTTTCGGTTTAAACCTGACATGGTGGGTTGTTTGGGGTTATTTGGGGGCATTTTTGTACTTTTCTTGGTTTGGTATTTTCTAAAAAGTGTCCTTATCTCTTATTAGATGTGTGGAGGAGATGTTGAGGGTCATGACCTTCAAATCGTTACCTATTTCGGCATATGTTCATTTTCTGTTTAAACCAGACCTGGTGGGTCGTTTGGGGTTATTTGGGGGCAGTTCTACACTTTTTTGGGTTTGGTATTTTCTAAAAACTGTCCTTATCTCTTATTAGACGTGTAGATGCAATGTTGAGGGTTATGACCTTCAAATCGATATCTATTTTGGCATATGTACATTTTCAGTTTACACCAGATCGGGTGGGTCGTTTGGGGTTATTTGGGGGTTTTTCGATACTTTTTTGGGTTTGGGATTTTTTAAAAAGTGTCCTTATCTCTTATTAGACGTGTGGATGCAATGTTAAGGGTCGTGACCTTCGAATCAATACCTATTTTTGCATATGTTCATTTTTGGTTTAAACCTGACATGGTGGGTTGTTTGGGGTTATTTGGGGGCATTTTTATACTTTTTTGGGTTTGGTATTTTCTAAAAAGTGTCCTTATCTCTTATTAGACGTGTGGAGGAGATGTTGAGGGTCATGACCTTCAAATCGATACCTATTTTGGCATATGTTCATTTTGAGTTTAAATCAGACCGGGTGGGTCGTTTGGGGTTATTTGGGGGCCTTCTGTACTTTTTTGGGTTTGGTATTTTCTAAAAACTGTCCTTATCTCTTATTAGACATGTGGATACGATGTCGAGGGTCGTGACCTTCGAATCGATACCTATTTTGGCATATGTTCATTTTCGGTTTAAACCTTACATGATGGGTTGTTTGGGGTTATTTGGGGGCATTTCCGTACTTTTTTTGGTTTGGTATTTTCTAAAAAGTGTCCTTATCTCTTATTAGACGTGTGGAGGAGATGTTGAGGGTCCTGACCTTCGAATCGATACCTATTTCGGCATATGTTCATCTTCAGTTTAAACCAGACCGGGTGGGTCATTTGGGGTTATTTGGGGGCATTTCTGTACTTTTTTGGGTTTGGTATTTTCTAAAAACTGTCCTTATCTCTTATTAGATGTGTGGATACGATGTTGAGGGTCGTGAGCTTCGAATCGTTGCCTATTTCGGCATACGTGCATTTTTGGTTAAAACCAGACCAGGTGGGTCGTTTGGGGTTATTCGGGGGCATTTTTGTACTTTTTTGGGTTTGGGATTTTCTAAAAAGTGTCCTTATCTTTTATTAGACGTGCGGATGCAATGTTGAGGGCCGTGACCTTCCAATCAATAACTATTTCGGCATATGTTCATTTTCGGTTTAAACCTGACATGGTGGGTTATTTGGGGGCATTTGGGGGCATTTCTGTACTTTTTTTGGTTTGGTATTTTCTAAAAAGTGCTCTTATTTCTTATTAGACGTGTGGAGGAGATGTTGAGTGTCGTGACCTTTGGATTGATACCCATTTCGGCATATGTTCCTTTTCTGTTTAAACCAGACCAGGTGCGTCGTTTGGGGTTATTTAGGGGCATTTCAGATTTTTTTTGGGTTTGATATTTTTAAAAAATGGTCATTATCTCTTATTAGACGTGTGGATATGATGTTGAGGGTCGTGACCTTCGAATCGATACCTATTTCGGCATATGTTCATTTTCTGTTTAAACCTGACATGGTGGGTTGTTTGGGGTTATTTGGGGGCATTTTCGTACTTTTTTGGGGTTGGTATTTTCTAAAACGTATCTTTAAATCTTATTAGACCTGTAGATGCAATGTTGAGGGTCGTGACCATCGAACCAATACCTAATTCGGCATATGTTCATTTTTGGTTTAAACCTGACATGGTGGGTTGTTTGGGGTTATTTCGGGGCATTTCTGTACTTTTTTGGGTTTGGTACTTTCTAAAAAGTGTCCTTATCACTTATTAGACGTGTGGAGGAGTTGTTGAGGGTCGTGACCTTCGAATTGATACCCATTTCGGCATTTGTTCATTTTCAGTTTAAACCAAACCGGGTGGGTCGTTTGGGGTTATTTGGGGGAATTTCTTTACTATTTTGGGTTTGATATTTTCTAAAAAGTGTCATTATCTCTTATTAGACTTGTGGAGGAGATGTTGAGGGTTATGACCTTCGGATCGATACCTATTTCGGCATATGTTCATTTTCAGTTTAAACCAGACCGGGTGGGTCGTTTGGGGTTATTTGGGGGCATTTTTGTACTTTTTTGGGTTTGGTATTTTCTAACAACTTTCCTAATCTCTTATTAGACGTGTGGATGCGATGTTGAGGGTCGTGACCTTTGAATCGATACCGATTTTGACATATGTACATTTTCGGTTTAAACCAGACCGGGTGGGTCGTTTGGGGTTATTTGGGGGCATTTTTATACTTTTTTGGGTTTGGGATTTTCTAAAAAGTGTCCATATCTCTTATTAGACATGCGGATGCAATGTTGAGGGCCGCCACCTCCCAGTCAATACCTATTTCAGGAAACTCAAAAAAATGGTGCATTGGAGAGCTCGAAACGGAAAAATGTCCTTTTGAGAAGCTCTGGAGATTTTGAGTGTGGTGCTCTTGGTGGTTGCTCTTGGTGATGGCCGGCGGGCCATTTGCTTCAGCTGATGGTCTTCTTCCTCCACCCATTCCGGGAGAGGGGGAAGCTAGGGGTTCGGTGGATGGCGGTTCTAAGTCGGCAGGGGGTGATCTTGGTTGTGGATCAAGGACGAGAGAAGTTGCTGCAGGTGGGGGATCCTCCTCGGGTGGTGGTGGTGTTTTGGTGGCAGGATCGGGAATGGATATACATGGAGAAGCTGTTCGGAAGGGGGTGTCATGGACTTCATTCTTTCAATCTTCTTCAAGCTCCCTTAATAGTGAAGGTTTGGAGTTAAGTTTCATTGAGCCTGTTTGTATTGATGGTATGCGTGTTGCACAATGTTCTTCAGCCATGCTTAAGGCAGAATTATCTAAATGGAAGAACACTCTTCTTGGGCATTTCATTGGCTGTAGGCCAAGTTTTACTTATGTTAAGGAAGTGTTGCTGAAACAATGGAGTATTTCTGGGCATGTGGATGTTAATCTTTTAGAGAGTGGATTCTTTGTTTTTCGTTTCAATTTGGAGGAAGATAAAGTTAAATTGCTAGAAGGAGGACCATGGACTGTGCAGCGAAGACCTATGATCCTCCGGCCTTGAAACCAGGAATGAAGCTTGAAAAGGTTGAATTAAACTCCATTCCTATCTGGATTACTTTCCCCAACCTTCCTTTTCACTTCTGGAATGTGGAGGCTTTGAGGTCAATTGCTAGTGTTATCGGCAAACCGATAGCCACTGACAAAATGACAATGACTAAGGAAAGGCTCTCCTATGCCCACTTATGTGTGGAAATTGAGGCTACCCATGATGTCCTGGAGCAAGTGGCTGTCCATGATGATGAAGGGTTGGTGTTCTTTCAAAAAGTGAAGTATGAATGGTGCCCTCCAAGCTGCAATAGCTGCATGATTTTTGGCCATGCCACTAGTCAATGTGGTGCTAATCAAGCTACACAGAAGGGTAACAGCCGAAAAGTGTGGAGGGTGAAAGCTGGTGCTGGTCATTCTTAGGTGGCCAGAGCGGGACGTGGTGGTGGTGCTCAAGCCATGCACGGTGGTGATGGGGCTGAGATTCAAAATTCAAATGGAGGTGCCAATTTGGGTGAAAGATTTGCTAGGATCACAGAATCTGCTGGGATCACGAAATCTATGGGGATTTCCAAATCTGCTGGTTCTAGAAATCTTCCTAATTCTCCAACCAAGATTGCAGCTGGTAAGGGGAAGGAAGTTCATGTCAATGCATTTGCTTTGCTGGAAGATCTAACAGAGGAAGTTGCCTATGATCCAAAGGAGCTAATGTTGGATGTTGATTCTTGCAACATCTTATTAGGAGATGAGCTGGATGATGGGCAGAATCCAAGGGATTCTTTAATTACGACAGATGGGGAGAATCTTGGAAGAAAAGGTCTAGCTGGCTTGGATGGTGTGGAGATTTTGGAAAATTCAAATGGGATGAATGTGACAGCTGGGTCTTCTCCTACTAAAACCCATGCGTTGACCATGAAGGATAATTGGTGAGGGTGGAGAGAAGGAGAGTGGGGCACTTATGGAAGGTAATAATTCTTCCACTTTAGTTTTGGTAAGCAATGCTGACTGGGGGAGCTCTATTAGGGATTCTCTTTTGAAGATTCTTGATGAGGGGGCCACGTTGGATGGTGATGTCATTGAAGAAGGAGCTAAAGAAGTTGCCCGGCCAGATTTGATTTCCAAAACTGCCAGCCTCTCCACCAAAAGAAGAAAGGATTCTGCTAGCTTATCTTTGAAAGACCCCACATTTGAAGGTATGTCCAACCCCACTATCCCCATTGTTTTAAATTCAGATAAAGAGGGGAGAGGACTAAGGGAGCAGGGAAGGAGAAGATTTTTGGCTTCTTTCAAGCCTCGCGTATTGAAATCACTTCCAATGCTAGTTGGTGTGAAGGGGACTGAGATTGGATTGGCTTTGGGGGGGTAAGAAGCTGGCTCTAGCCCCTCCTTCTAATCGTTCCTAATGAATAGTCTATGCTGGAATGTGAGAGGGCTGAATGCCCCTGAAAAACAAAGAAGTGTTAAAAGAATGCTTGCTGCCAAGGAGTATAAGTTGGCTATTCTTTTGGAGACAAAAGTTAAGGAGAATAATGTTAATACTACTTTTCAAAACCTTAAGAGGGGATGGAAATTCACTCATAACTGTAGTCCAGAACACCATACCAGAATTTGGATTGGTTGGGATGAGGAGAGTTTAAAGGTTGAGATCATTAAATCTAAACCTCAATTTATTCATTTGAAAGTTGGAATTCTTGGTTCTTCTTTGGACTGCCACTGCACCGCTGTTTATGCTTTTAATACTCTTGAGGGGAGGCTTGAGCTATGGAAGGACATAGAGTAAATTGCTGCTGGTATGATCGACCCCTGGGCTGTAATGGGGGATTTTAATATTGTTCGGCATCCGAATGAGAAGCTTGGAGGGGAGGCCATTCTTCATGGGGCTGTAGAGGACTTTAACACTTGTATTTTCAATTCGGGCCTAGCTGATTTGCAGTGGAAAGGAGAAATGTTTACTTGGAGTAATAACCAAAAAGGCAGCAACAGAATTTTTTGTAAACTTGATCGGGTCTTAGTTAACAGCCATTGGCTGGATAAACTAAGTTTTTCTGAGGCAAATTTCCTTTGCCCTGGTATCTCTCGACCATAGTCCGATTATCCTTAAGCTATTGGACAATTTCAATTCAGGTCCAAAGCCTTTCAAATTTTTCGATGCCTGGACTACTCATGGAGATTACTTTGAAGTGGTTAAGAAAGGCTGGGCTTTCCCTATAAAGCCACATCCAATCCTCTTCTTTGTTTATTTGCAAAGTTAAGGAATGTTAAGCTTGAGTGAAGAGGTGGAATAAGGAGGATTTTGGGGATGTTTTTTCATTCTCGTCAAGGTGGCGAGGAGGAACTTTCCGAATACGAGGCTGATATATCTTTGAATCCGATGGATGATTCTCTAATTATCCTAGAGAGAGAGGCCAAGGGCAAGCTGGAGTGCTTTGCAAATGGAGGAGAGGGTCCTAAAGGAGAAATCTAGGGTGAAGTGGTTCCAACTAGGTAATGGAAATAACAGTTTTTTTCATAAGTCCATGCGCAGATTCACATGAAAGCATATTCGGAGATTGTTGATCGAATGGAGTGGTGGTTGATGAACCAAAAAGGATTAAAGAAGAGGCTGTAAAGTTTTATTGTAATTTATTTGGGACTGATTCAATTGATGAGGGAACTGCCCAAATTCTATCCACCTTTCGGGTGCTATTTCTGAAATTCAGATATTGGAATTGGAAAGGGAGATTAGTAGAGAGGAGATCAAGGGTGTGGTCTTTGCTATGAAAGATTCTAAGGCCCTAGGGCCTGATGGTTTCGGGGCTAGATTTTACAAAACAACCTGGGAGATTATTAAGGAGGACCTTATCAAGGCTATTAAATGGTTTTTTGAGAACTCCTTTATGCCCTATTCATTAATGCTACCTTTATTTCTCTCGATCCCTAAACCTGGAGATGTTTCCTCCTTTGCAGGCTACGAGACCCATTGCCCTTTGCAATCGCTTTATAAGATCATTTCTAAGATCATCTCTAACGAGACTCCAGAAGGTTATCGGCGAGGTGATCAGTTTCAATCAATCAGCTTTTATCAAAGGAAGATCTATAGTTGATAATATTCTTGTTTGCCATGATATTGTGAGAGGAATTGAGCGAAGCGCCAACCCCTTTGTGGTGTTGTAGGTTGATCTCCATAAAGCCTATGACTCCTTGAGCAGGAACTTTCTATTTGGAGTGATGGAAAGAATGGGCTTCACAAGGAAATTCCTTGGATGGGTTAAGGCTTGTGTTACCACACCCATGTTCTCCGTTCTCATTAATGGCAGCCCCACAGGTTACTTCAAGGGAGATAGAAGTATCAGGCAAGGTGACCCGCTCTCTCCTTATTTGTTCACTATTGCCATGGAAGCTTTTTCAGGAATTATACGACGGCTGGAAGTAGATGGTCAAATCAAATTGCTGCCTAGATGTAAAGCCCTACATCTTTTTCACCTTATATTTGCGGATGACCTAATGATCTTTGTGAAGGCCAATCGCGAATCTGTTTTGGCTAGTTTGGGGGGTCTTGACGAGTTTGCAGGTCTTTCAGGGCTGCATCTCAATAGATCTAAGTCCTCTATTATTGTAGGGGGCCTAACCCAAACTAGTAGTTTGGAACTTTTGGAATTAACGGGTTTCTCTGAGACCACTCTCCCTATTAGGTACCTCGGCGTCCCTCTTGTCTTGTGCAGGCTGTCCTTGAAAGATTGCAGTCCTATTTTAGATTTGGTTAGAAGGAAATTGGAAGGATGGAAAGCCAGGTTTTTATCTTATGCTGGGCGTCTCCAACTTATCTCTTCTGTCCTCCAAGGATGCTACATTTACTGGGCTGGTATTTTTGGGCTGCCAGGTAACCTTATCTCACAGATTGAGTCCATATTTTCTAATTTCCTTTGGTCAGGCCCCTCGCTTGAAAGGAAAATGCACTTCATTTCTTGGGATGCGGTCTGCAAGCCTAAAACTGAAGGAGGTCTTGGGCTTAAGCGGATTAAGGAGATGAATGTGGCTGGTATTATGAAGCAAATCTGGTGGATTGCCTCCAAGCAAAACCGACTTTGGGTGCATTGGGTCCAGTAGAGGTACCTCAAGCAGGAATCGCTTTGGACAGTTAAGGTGTTGCAAAATTGCTATTGGGTTTGGAGGAAAGTTTTGAAATATAGAGATAAGGCATTGCCTTTAATTAATACCTTCATTGCCAATGGCAGATCCACCAAACTTTGGCTCGATAAGTGGCACCCAGAGGGAGTCCTTTTTAATAGGTTTGGTAGTAGGATTTGCTATGATGCGGGATCTTATGCGCTTGAAGCCCATCATGCACTTGTCAAGGAAATTGTTCGGGATGGAGACTGGCTGCCTGGCCCTTCAACCTCTTTTGACCTTATTGATGTGTGGAGAGCCCTCCCCTCCATTGATAAGTTGCATGGTGACAACCCGGATTTGGTAGTATGGACTGGCAATCTGACAGGTATCTTTTCAACCAAATCGGCTTGGAATGCCACCCGTGTGAAGGCCAACCCCGTGGATTGGAGTGAAGCAGTTTGGTTTGAAGGCAGCATTAAGTCCCACTCTTTTGTTTCTTGGAGGTGTTTGTTTGGTCGATGCTCTCCCCACTAGGGATAATCTTCTTCACAGGGGGATCCCAGTTCAACATAGTTGTGAGTTTTGTTGGGCTGGTATTGAGAGCAGAAACTTTGCTTGCCCTTTTTCCATTGATATTTGGAGGAGTATCTTTGGTATGTGTTCTCTTCATGGACAGGCTCCCATGAACATATTTGATGCTGCCATTTGGGTTCGGTATGCGACAGGAAGAGCGGGGAGCTTAGGCGTGGTTTTAAAGCTTGCATTTTGTGCCACTGTCAAGCATATTTGGTTTGAAAGAAATTTCAGAATTTTTCGGCAAAAGGCTAGATCTAAGGATCAGATTGTGGAAGCTATCAAGGGGGATGTTAGGACTGTAGTCACATCTGGTTCTTTGAGTGGGGATCCTAGTCCTGCTAATTCCCACATTGCTTCGGCCTGGAACTTGCAAGTTCATTGGGCTATTAGGATGCCGAGAACATGCTCGTGGTTCTTACCTCCTAACAATTTGTGGTCCCTTCACTGTGATGGTTCGCTGTCCGATGGTAGAGCTGCTTTTGGAGGAGTGATTCGTAATGCGATTGGACAACCTGTAGCTGCATTTGCTAACCAAGGGCTGGAACTTTGCATTCTCTCCATGGAGCTGGCTGCTATACATAGAGACATCTCCCTTTGCATAGAGAGAGGAATCCTTGATGTTTCTATCAAATCTGATTCCAAGTTAGCGATTGACACTATTTCTGGCAAGGTTGTAGGACCTTGGAAAGTACAACCTCTCAAGAGTAGAATCCTTGCTTTGGCAAATGATTTGAGAATGAAAGAATTCACCCATGTTTGGAGAGAACAAAATCGACCAACAGATTTTATGGCTGCAGTCCCTTGCGACTCACATGGGGTAGTTTGGGATCCTGGAGATTTCCCCCCTGCCCTTATTGACTACCTTAAGCAGGACTCAGATTTTGTCACTTATTACAGGCCGTAGCCTTTTTGGTTCAGTTCTTGTTTGATGGGGCCTGTCCCATCGTGCTTTGTGTTCTCTTCCCCTTGTCGGGTTCTTAGAGAATGCCTTCTTTTGTAGTTTTTCCTCCTTTTCTAATACAATCTTCTTACTTATCGAAAAAGAAAAAAAAAGAGATAAGGACACTTTTTAGAAAATACCACACCCAAAAAAGTACAAAAATGCCCCCAAATAACCCCAAACGATCCACCCGATCTGGTGTAAAGAGATAATGAATATGTATAGAAATAGGTATCGATTCGAAGGTCACGACCCTCAACATCGCATCCACACGTCTAATAAGAGATAAGGACAGTTTTTAGAAAATACCAAATCCAAAAAATTACATAAATGCCCCCAAATAACCCCAAACGACCCACCTGTTCTGGTTTAAACGAAAAATGAACATATGCCAAAATAGGTATCGATTCGAAGGTCACGATCCTCAACATCGCATCCACATGTCTAATAGGAGATACGAATAATTTTTAGAAAATACCAAACCCAAAAAAGATGAGGACACTTTTTAAAAAATACCAAACCCAAAAAAGTACGAAAATGCCCCAAAATAACCCTAAACGATCCACCTGGTCTGGTTTAAATCGAAAACGAACATATGGTGAAATAGGTGTCGATTCGAAGGTCACGACCATCAACATCACATCCACACGTCTAATAAGAGATAAAGACACTTTTTAGAGAATCCCAAACCCAAAAAAGTACAGAAATGCCCCCAAATAACCCGGAACGACCCACCCAGTCTGGTTTAAACCAAAAATAAACATTTACCAAAATAGGAATCGATTCGAAGGTTAGCACCCTCAACATCGCATCCACACGTCTAATAAGAGATAAGGACACTTTTTAGAAAATACCACACCCAAAAAAATACAGAAATGCCCCCAAATAACCCCAAACGACCCACCCGATCTGGTGTAAAGAGATAATGAATATATATAGAAATAGGTATCGATTCGAAGGTCATGACCCTCAACATCGCATCCACACATCTAATAAGAGATAAGGACACTTTTTAGAAAATACCAAATCCAAAAAATTACATAAATGCCCCCAAATAACCCCAAACGACCCACCTATTCTGGTTTAAATGAAAAATGAACATATGTTGAAATAGGTATCGATTCGAAGAAAATGAACATATGTCAAATAGGTATCTATTTGAGAAGTAGGATTCGAGAAGGGGGAGAGAGAAGCTCTGGCGATTTTGAGAGTGAGTGTTCTTGGTGTTTGTTCTTGATGTTGGCCGGTCAGCCTTTAGGCCCGGCTAATGGTCCTCCCCCTCTTCTCATCTCGGATGGAAGGGGTGAAGTGGGGGAACAAAGGGGATTGGGTGAAGGTGGTTCTGGAGGGGTTTTGGTGGCTGTTTCGGGTGGTTGGCCTGTTCTTGATGGCTCGGCTGGCAAGGGTGGTATTGCAGGTTTGAGTGAGAAGAGTGTTGTTAATGGTGGTGTTCCTTCTGTAGAGGCTCGGGGAGTGGAGGTGTCTGGAGTTGGAGGATCGAATCACCAGGGAGTTGGTTCTTCAGATTCGATGGAGAAGTCGAAGAAGAAGGTGGGAGTTCCTTGGTCAGCCCTCTTTTCTTCTTCCTCGGTTGGTGATGGGTTGCAGCTCTCTTTTGTTGAACCAGAAGTCATTAATGGGGTCTTGGCTGTGAAGTGTTCAGATTCGATGGTAAAAGGAGGGCTTGAGAAGTGGAAGAACACCCTTATGGGTCATTTTATCAGGGGCAGACCTAGCTTCACCTTTGCTCGTGATATGCTGTTAAAACAATGGAGAATTTCAGGCCATGTGGATGTTAATTTATTAGAAAGTGGTTTTTTTATTTTTCGTTTCTGTCTTGAAGATGATAAAGTTAAAGTTCTTGAAGGGGGGTTGTGGTATGTGCAGAGGAGACCATTGATTTTGCGCCCTTGGAGCCCGAAGGTGTGCTTGGAAAGAGTTGATTTATGCTCAGTACCGGTTTGGGTGTCCCTTCCAAATCTTCCTTTTCATTACTGGTCTGCTGATGCATTGAGTTCAATTGGGAGTGTGATTGGGAAGCCTATTGTCACTGATAAAATGACCCAGTCTATGGAGAGGCTGTCTTATGCCCGATTATGTGTGGAAGTTTCTGCAGATAGGGATCTTCCTTCTTCTGTTCCAGTCTATGGAGATGACGGTCTTTTTTTTTTTATCAAAAAGTTGTTTATGATTGGAAGCCCCCTCTTTGTAAGCATTGTAGAGTTTTTGGCCATCTCTTAGATAATTGTTTGTTTGGCAAACAAGACTCAAATATGAATAAGTCACGGTCTAAGAAGGAGTGGCGAGTGAAAGGTGTTGCCGGAAATAATGGAGGTGCCATGGGTGGCGGCAATGGAGACGGGCATCAAGTTCATAATGATGAAGTAGGAGATGAACAGCCGGATAGTGGAGCTGGTGCAAATACAAAGGGATTGGATTCGGTTCAAATCTGCAGGGAATCATCCGAAGATCAGGGAGCTGTCTCAATCTAATCCTTTTGCCATTTTGGAAGATCTTACGGAGGAGGTGCATTATGATCCTGAAGATTTAATGCTGGATTCGGAATCATGTGCTATTTTATTAGGGAATGAATTACTTGAGGGAGCAGATTTTGAGGAGGATATTCAACCCAATCCGTTAGCAATTATTCCTAAGGAGAAAGATGGAGTCATTGGAGAGATTTGTGGGGAGAATCCAATCTATAATGGTAACCATGTTAGTGTGGAGCTGGCTAAGGCAAAATCCGTGGAAGATATTAGAAAAGTAACAGATTCTGCTGAGGTGGTGCCTAATCATTCAATGAGACAAACTCCAATTCAAATTCAAAGGAATGGTGCAGCCCATATGGAAGGAGATAACTTATTGGAGGATTCTAGTCTATCAAATGAGAAGGAGTCAGCCCCTATGAAATCTCTCACTAATTTTGATAAACTTAGAAAGCAATCTACTGAGATTCGTGCAGCTCAAGGGCAAATGGGGAAAGGTATGTCCCAACCGAATTTAAATTCTTATTCTTTGCTGGGTCGACCCACGGGGAGGGGGTCCAAGTTCCAAGCCCAACGGGTTCTTATAAACCCAAAAGAGACTAATGTTGCCAAAGGTGTGGGACCTAGTAAAGGGGGAGATGACAGTTCTACCCTTCCTGCTAAATGAAGTGCTTAGCTTGGAATGTTAGAGGCATGAATGCCTCTACTAAAAGAATGGAGATAAAGAAGGTGTGTAAAGACCATGAGGTTAAATTGGTAGGGATTTTCGAAACCAAGGTTAAGTTGGATAATTGTGCTTCTATTTTTGATAGTTTTTTGACGGGTTGGAAGTATTTGCATAATGGAGATCTTGATAACTCTTTTAGGATCTGGCTAGGTTGGGACCCAAATTTTTATGATGTGGTTTTGGTGCAAAAATCCAAACAGTTCATACATGCTAAGGTGTCAATTGTGGATACCTCGGTGTTTTTCTTTTATACTGTTGTTTATGCTCTTAATTCTGTGGTCGCTAGGAAGGAATTGTGGGAGGATGTTGGGGCTATTGCTAGTGCCATTATTAACCCTTGGGCTGTTCTAGGGGATTTTAATGTGATTCGAAGTAACAATGAAAAAATTGGAGGGGACCCTGTTCGGATTGAAGATATGGATGATTTTAATTCGTTTATAGATGGTGCTGGGCTTCTAGACTTGAAATGGAAAGGGGAGGCTTTGACCTGGAATAATAGACAAGTGGGAGATGCAAGAATTTGTTGCAAGCTTGATAGGGTTCTGGTCAATTTAGCTTGGATGGATGTGTTTAGATCCTCTGATGCAAACTTTTACCCTCCTGGGCTTTCTGATCATTCTCCAGTAGTGGTGGCTATGGTGGATAAAGCAGATTTTGGCCCAAAACCTTTCAGATTTTTTGAGGCTTGGATTGGTAGAGATGGCTATGATGAGGTGGTTCGGCAGGGGTGGGAGCAGCCTGTGAATTTGGCTCTTAATCCCATTCTTAAGTTTGCGGCCAGATTAAGGAATGTCAAAAAAGGGTTGAGGAGCTGGAATAAGGAGTGTGTGGGGGATGTTTTTCTTGCAGTGAAGGAGGCTGAGGCTGATTTGTTTCAGATCCAGAGGCAGCTTAGTAAGCACCTTGATGATCCGAATTGGGGTGCTGATGGAGACACAGGCTAAAAAGAAACTTTGGGAGGCTTTGGCTACTGAAGAGAAATTTTTGAAAGAAAAGTCAAGGGTGAAACACATTCAGTTGGGGGATGGTAATAATAGCTTTTTCTACAAATCTGTGATTTGTAGGCAGCATAGGAAGCACATCATGGAAATTCAAGGGGAGAATGGAGATATTGTGAAGAATCCTAACCAGATTAAGGAAGAAGCTATTTCTTATTATAAGAAATTATTTGGGACTGATTCGGTTGACAGTGGTTTCTTTCCTAGCTCTATTCCTTTGCAGCATGGTTTGTCTCAAGCTAATCAGGAAAGCCTTACTAGGAGAATCTCTAATAAGAAGATTATGGAGGTTGTGTTTGCTTTTAAGAATTCTAAGGCTATGATGAGGAAATTGGAGGTTGAAAATAGGATCACTCTTCTCCCCAGGTGCAAGAGGTCCCATCTCTCTCACCTTATTTTTGTTGATGATTTGATGATATTCGTGAAAGCCACCACAGACTCTATTTCGGCCTGCCTGGGGGTCCTGGGTGATTTTCATACCTACTCTGGGTTGAAACTCAATAGGACTAAGTCCTCTATTATTTTAGCGGGCCTAACCCACACGGCAAGACTGCAACTTTTGGAATTAACGAATTTTGTGGATACCAAATTACCTATTCGGTATTTAGGTGTTCCGCTTGTCTCTCGGAAATTAACTTTTGCTGATTGCACTTCTATTCTGGATCGTGTTAGGAGCAGACTTGATGGATGGAAGGCTCGGCTCTTATCTTTTGCAGGGAGGCTTCAGCTGTTGATCTCAGTCCTTCAGGGGTGTTATATCTATTGGTCAGGACTCTTTGGTTTGCCTGGTGCTCTCAAGACAAAGCTGGATTCTATGTTCTCAAATTTTCTATGGGCTGGCCCATCTCTTCATCGTAAGGTACATTACATTTCTTGGGATAGAATTTGTAAGCCTAAAGCTGAAGGGGGCCTTGGAATTAGGAGGATTTCTGATATGAATTCTACGGGTATCCTTAAGCAAATCTGGTGGATTGCTTCTAGGAAGGACAGCCTTTGGGTTAGATGGGTGTACACCCGATACCTTAGAAATGATTCTATTTGGACTGTTAAGACTTCCCAAAATTGCTCTTGGGTGTGGAGAAAGATTCTTAAGTATAGAGACTTGGCTGAACCCCATATCTATCATATTATTGGGAATGGCCACTCTACTAGACTATGGTTGGATTATTGGCACCCCAAAGGGGTTTTGATTAAAAGTTTTGGTGATCGGATTCGATATGATGTTGGTTCCACCAGGCTTGCCTTGGTTTCTGATCTTATTAGGAATGGCCAATGGCTTTCTCCCCCTCAGGGCTCTTTTGATCTGATTACTATTTTTAGAGACCTCCCTAGTATTCCCATTGTTAATGGAAGGGCAGATCTTGTTGTTTGGAAAGGTACGGCTAATGGCATTTTTTCTACAAAGTCGGCTTGGGAGAAAGTGAGGAGTAGTTCTATAATGGTAGCTTGGCACAAGCTTGTTTGGTTTCCTGGTTTTTTTCCTAGGCATTCCTGTACTGCTTGGAGATGCCTGATGTCAGGGCTCCCCACAAAAGACCAGCTTCAAAGAAGGAATATAAATATTGGGCAGAATTGTATTCTTTGTTGGGGAAATTCAGAATGCCATAGCCATTTATTCTTTGAGTGTCCTTTTTCCAGAAACATTTGGGATAGAGTTAGTTCTATGCTTTTTCTTGGTGGTAAAGGCCCGGCTAGCCTCCTTGATGTGGTTAACTGGCTTGTTCAGGTAGTGTGTGTTAATGATAATTTGGATGTTATCCCTAAGATGGCTTTTTGTACGACAATCTATCATGTTTGGTGGGAGAGAAATCAGCATCTCTTCAGTAATCATGCAAGGTCTTATGATGCTATTATCCAAGCTATTAAGTTTGATGTTGTGACTAAGGGCTCTCAAAGACCTATTTCGGTTGCCTATTCACCTAGGAATCAATTCCTGGTCGATATGTGGGGTTTACAGGTGAGATGGGCTCTTTGTTATTCCCAAAGCTTGTGTCGGCCCATACCTCCGGCAGATTTGTTTACTTTGCATTGCGATGGTTCCTTGAGGGGAGATAGAGCTGCTTACGGGGGCCTTATTCGCAATACCTTGGGTGAACCGGTTCTGGCTTATGTCAGCAAAGGTGTGGAGGCCTCGGTTCTTCATATGGAGTTACTAGCCATTTACAGGGGGGTTACTCTGTGCTTACAGAGAGAGCTTCGCCATATGTCCATCAGATCTGATTCGAAGGTGGCTATCGAGATTCTTACAGGTGTTTCCAGTTGCCCTTGGAGTGTATATATACCTTGAAGTTCCAGATTTTGTCTAGCCTAAACCAGTTGGCTCGTTATGAGATAAGGCATGTTTGGAGGGAGTTGAATCAGCCGGCGGATTTTATTGCTTCTATTGATCTTAGTGATGGGGAGACTATTTTATATCCTTCGGGTTTTGTTGAGGATCTTAACTGGTTGATTTATGATGATGTCTCCGGTAAGGTCTAGTTTAGACCTCCTTGATTGGGTTGGGTGTCTTTCTCATGTATTACCGAGGGGCATGTCCTCGAGGGGTGTGGGGCCCTTCCTCCCCCTTAGAGTTGTCTAAGGGTTGGAAGTAGGCTGCCTTCTTTTGTTTTCTTTCTTTTTCTTTTTATACACATACATCTTACTTATCGAAAAAAAAAAAAAGGTATCGATTCAAAGGTCACGACCCTCAACATTGCATCCACACGTCTAATTAGAGATAAGGACACTTTTTAAAAAATCCCACACCCAAAAAAGTACGGAAATTCCGCCAAATAACCCTTAACGACCCACCTGGTCTGGTTCAAATCGAAAATGAACATATGTCGAAATAGGTATCGATTCGAAGGTAACAACCCTCAACATCGTATCCACACGTCTAATAAGAGATAATGACACTTTTTAGAGAATCCGAAACCCTAAAAAGTATAGAAATACCCCCAAATAACCCCAAACGACCCACCCAGTCAGGTTTAAATCGAAAATGAACATAAGTCAAAATCGGTATCGATTTGAAGGTCACGACCCTCAACATCGCATCGACATGTCTAATAAAAGATAAGGACACATTTTAGACAATCCCAAACCCAAAAAAGTACAGAAATGCCCCCAAATAATGCCAAACCATCCACCCGGTATGGTTTAAACTGAAAATTAACATATGTCGAAATAGGAATCGATTAGGAGGTCACGACCCTCAACATCCATTCCACACGTCTAATTAAAGATAAGGACACGTTTTAGAAAATCCCAAACCCAAAAAAGCAAAGAAATGCCCCCAAATCACCCCAAACTACTCACCTGGTCTGATTTAAACCGAAAATGAACATACGTCAAAATACGTATCAATTTGCAGGTGACAACCCTCAACATCACATCCACACGTCTAATAAGAGATAAGGACACTTTTTAGAGAATCCCAAAACCCAAAAACCTACAGAAATGCCACCAAATAACCCCAAACAACCCACCCGGTCTGGTTTATACCGAAAATGAATTTATGGCGAAATAGGTATTGATTCGAAGTTCACGATCCTCAACATCGCATCTACAGGTCTAGTAAGAGATAGGGACAATTTTTAGAAAATACCATATCCAAAAAAATACAGAAATGCCCCCAAATGCCCCCAAATGGCCCACCCGGTCTGGTTTAAAGAGATAATGAATATATGTCGACATAGGTATCGATTCGAAGGTCATGAACCTCAACATTGCATGCACACGTCTAATAAGAGATAAGGACACTTTTTAGAAAATACCAAACCCAAAAAAGTACATAAATGCCCCCAAATAACCCCAAACGACCCACCTGTTCTGGTTTAAACGAAAAATGAACATATGTTGAAATAGGTATCGATTCAAAGGTAACGACCCTCAGCATCGCATCCACGCATCTAATAAGAGATAAGGACACTTTTTAGAGAATCCCAAACCCAAAAGAATACAGAAATGCCCCCAAATAACCCCAAACGACCCACCCAGTCAAGTTTAAATCGAAAATGAACATATGTTGAAATAGGTATCGATTCGAAGGTCACGACCCTCATAATCGCATCCTCACGTCTAATAAAAGATAAGAATATTTTTTAGAGAATCCCAAACCCAAAGAAGTATAGAAATGCCCCCAAATAATGCCAAACGACCCACCCGGTCTGGTTTAAATAAAACAATTAACATATGTCGAAATAACTATGGATTCGAACGTCACGACCCTCAACATCGC
Organism: Telopea speciosissima; assembly: GCF_018873765.1. Classification (NCBI taxonomy): domain Eukaryota; kingdom Viridiplantae; phylum Streptophyta; class Magnoliopsida; order Proteales; family Proteaceae; genus Telopea; species Telopea speciosissima. The sequence continues at coordinate 47,138 of NW_025317512.1, forward strand.
TTCCACACGACAAATTATAGATAAGGAAACTGTTTAGAAAATCCCAAACCTAAAAAAGTACAGAAATGCCCCAAAATAACCCCAAACTACCCATCTGGTCTGATTTAAACCGAAAATGAACAAATGTCAAAATAGGTATCGATTCGTAGGTCACAACCCTGAACATCGTATCCACACGTCTAATAAGAGATACGAAAACTTTTGAGACAATCCCAAACAAAAAAACATACAGAAATGCCCTCAAATAACCCCAAACAACCCACCTTGTCTGGTTTAAACCGAAAATGAACATATGTCGAAATAGGTATCGATTCAAAGGTGACGACCCTCAACATCGCATCCACATGTTTAACAAGAGATAAGGACATTTTTTAAAAAGTCCTAAACCCAAAAAAGTACAGAAATGCCCCCAAATAACCCCACACAACCCACTCGGTCTGGTTTAAATAAAAAATGAACATATGCCAAAATTGGTATCGATTCGAAGGTCACGGTCCTCAACATCGCATCCACACGTCTAATAAGAGATAAGGATAATTTTTATTTAATACCAAATCCAAAAAAATACGGAAATGCACCAAAATAACCCCAAACGACCCACCCAGTCAGGTTTAAATCGAAAATGAACATAAGTCAAAATCGGTATCGATTGAAGGTCACGACCCTCAACATCGCATCGACATGTCTAATAAAAGATAAGGACACATTTTAGAGAATCCCAAACCCAAAAAGTACAGAAATGCCCCCAAATAATGCCAAACCACCCACCCGGTATGGTTTAAACTGAAAATTAACATATCGACGAAATAGGTATCGATTAGGAGGTTACGACCCTCAAAATCCATTCCACACGTCTAATTAGAGATAAGGACACGTTTTAGAAAATCCCAAACCCAAAAAAGCAAAGAAATGCCCCCAAATCACCCCAAACTACTCACCTGGTCTGATTTAAATCGAAAATGAACATACGTCAAAATACGTATCAATTCGTAGGTGACAACCTTCAACATCACATCCACACGTCTAATAAGAGATAAGGACACTTTTTAGAGAATCCCAAACCCCAAAACCTACAGAAATGCCATCAAATAACCCCAAACAACCCACCCGGTCTGGTTTATACCGAAAATGAATATATGCCGAAATAGGTATTGATTCAAAGGTCACGATCCTCAACATCGCATCCACAGGTCTAGTAAGAGATAGGGACAATTTTTAGAAAATACCAAACCCAAAAAAGTACAAAAATGCCCCCAAATGCCCCAAAACGGCCCACCCGGTCTGGTTTAAAGAGATAATGAACATATGTCGACATAGGTATCGATTCAAAGGTCATGACCCTCAACATCGCATGCACACGTCTAATAAGAGATAAGGAAACTTTTTAGAAAATAGCAGACCCAAAAAAGTACATAAATGCCCCCAAATAACCCCAAACGACCCACCTGTTCTGGTTTAAACAGAAAATGAACATATGTTGAAATAGGTATCGATTCGAAGGTAACGACCCTCAGCATCGCATCCACGCGTCTAATAAGAGATAAGGACACTTTTTAGAGAATCCCAAACCCAAAACAATACAGAAATGCCCCCAAATAACCCCAAACGACCCACCCGGTCAGGTTTAAACCGAAAATGAACATATGTCGAAATAGGTATCGATTCGAAGGTCACGACCCTCATAATCGCATCCTCACGTCTAATAAAAGATAAGAATACGTTTTAGAGAATACCAAACCCAAAGAACTATAGAAATGCCCCCAAATAATGCCAAACGACCCACCCGGTCTGGTTTAAACCGAAAATTAACATACGTCGAAATAACTATGGATTCGAACGTCACGACTCTCAACATCGCTTCCACATGACTAATTATAGATAAGGAAATTTTTTAGAAAATCCCAAACCTAAAAATGTACAGAAATGCCCCCAAATAACCCCAAACTACCCATCTGGTCTGATTTAAACCGAAAATGAACATATGTCAAAATAGGTATCGATTCGTAGGTCACAACCCTGAACATCGTATCCACACATCTAATAAGAGATACGAAAACTTTTGAGAGAATCCCAAACCGAATAACGTACAGAAATGCCCCCAAAATAACCCCAAACAACCCATCTTGTCTGGTTTAAACCGAAAATGAACATATGTCGAAATAGGCATCGATTCAAAGGTGACGACCCTCAACATCGTATCCACACGTTTAACAAGAGATAAGGACATTTTTTAAAAAGTCCTAAACCCAAAAAAGTACAGATATGCCCCCAAATAACCCCAAACAACCCACTCGGTCTGGTTTAAATAAAAAATGAACATATGACAAAATTGGTATCGATTCGAAGGTCACGGTCCTCAACATCACATCCACACATCTAATAAGAGATAAGGACAATTTTTATATAATACCAAATCCAAAAAAATACAGAAATGCACCCAAATAACCCCAAACGACCCACCCGGTCTGGTTTGAACCGAAAATGAACATATGTCAAAATAGGCATCGATTCGATGGAAACGACCTTCAACATCGCATCCACACGTCTAATGAGAGATGAGGACACTTCTTAGAGAATCCAAAACGCAAAAAAGTACAGAAATGCCCCCAAGTAACCCCAAACGACCCACCCGTTCTGGTTTAAACCGAAAGTGAACATATGCCGAAATACGTATATTTTCAAAGGTCACGACCCTCAACATTGCATCCACACGTCTAATAAGAGAAAAGGACACTTTTTAGAGAATCCCAAACCCAAAAAATTACAGAAATGCCCCCAAATAACCCCAAACGACCCACCCAGTCTGTTTTAAACCGAAAATTAACATATGTCAAAATAGCTATGTATTCGAAGGTCACAACCCCGAACATCGCATCCACACGTCTAATAAGAGATAAGGACACTTTTTAGAGAATCCCAAACGAAAAAAAGTATAGAAATGCCCCCAAAATAACCCCAAACGACCCACCCGGTCTGTTTTAAACCGAAAATTAACATATGTCAAAATAGCTATGAATTCGAAGGTCACGACCCTCAACATCACTTCCACACGTCTAATTATAGATACGAAAACTTTTTAGAAAATCCCAAACCCAAAAAAGTACAGAAATGCCCCCAAATAACCCCAAACTACCCATCTGGTCTGATTTAAACCAAAAATGAACATATGTCAAAATAGGTATCGATTCGTAGGTCACAACCCTGAACATCGTATCCACACGTCTAATAAGAGATACAGACACTTTTGAGAGAATCCCAAACTGAAAAACGTACAGAAAACCCCCAAATAACCCCAAACAACCCACCTTGTCTGGTTTAAACCGAAAATGAAAAAATATCGAAATAGGTATCGATTCAAAGGTGACGACCCTCAACATCGTATCCACACGTTTAACAAGAGATAAGGATATTTGTTGAAAAGTCCTAAACCCAAAAAAGTACAGAAATGCCCCCAAATAACCCCAAACAACCCACCCGATCTGGTTTAAATAGAAAATGAACATATGCCAAAATTGGTATCGATTCGAAGGTCACGGCCCTCAACATCGCATCCACATGTATAATAAGAGATAAGGACAATTTTTATAAAATACCAAATCCAAAAAAGTATAGAAATGCCCCCAAATAACCCCAAACGACCCACCCGGTCTGGTTTGAACCGAAAATGAACATATGTCAAAATAGACATCAATTCGATGGAAACGACCTTCAACAGTGCATCCCCGCGTCTAATGAGAGATGAGGACACTTCTTAGAGAATTCGAAACCCAAAAAAAAACAGAAATGCCCCCAAGTAACCCCAAACGACCCACCTGGTCAAATTTAAACCGAAAGTGAACATATGCCAAAATACGTATCGATTCAAAGGTCATGATCCTCAACATTGCATCCACACGTCTAATAAGAGAAAAGGACACTTTTTAGAGAATCCCAAACCCAAAAAAGTACAGGAATGCCCCCAAACAACCCCAAACGACCCACTCGGTCAGGTTTAAATCGAAAATGAACATATGCCAAAATAGGTATCGATTCGAAGGTCACAACCCCCAACATCGGATCCACACGTCTAATAAGAGATAAGGACGCTTTTTAGAGAATCCCTAACGAAAAAAAGTATAGAAATGCCCCCAAAATAACCCCAAACGACCCACCCGGTCTGTTTTAAACCGAAAATTAACATATGTCGAAATAGCTATGGATTCGAAGGCCACGACCCTCAACATCACTTCCACACGTCTAATTATAGATACGAAAACTTTTCAGAAAATCCCAAACCCAAAAAAGTACAGAAATGCCCCCAAATAACCCCAAACTTCCCACCTAGTCTGATTTAAACTGAAAATGAGCATATGTCAAAATAGGTATCGATTCGCAGGTCACAACCATGAACATCGCATCCAAATGTCTAATAAGAGATAAGGACACTTTTTAGAGAATCCCAAACCGAAACACGTACAAAAATGCCCCCAAATAACCCCAAACAACCCACCTTGTCTAGTTTAGATCGAAAATGAACATATGTTGAAATAGGTATCGATTCGAAGGTCACGACCCTCAACATCGCATCCCCACATCTAATAAAAGATAAGGACAATTTTTAGAGAATCCCAAACCCAAAGAAGTACTGAAATGCCCTCAAATAATGCCGAACGACCCACCCGGTTTGGTTTAAACCAAAAATTAACATATGTCAAAATAGCTAAGGATTCGAAGGTCACGACCCTCAACATCGCTTCCACACGTCTAATTATAGATAAGGAAACTTTTTAGAAAATCCCAAACCCAAAAAAGTACAGAAATGCCCCCAAATAATGCCAAACCACCCACCCGGTATGGTTTAAACAGAAAATTAACATATGTCAAAATAGGTATCGATTAGGAGGTCACGACCCTCAACATCCGTTCCACACGTCTATATAGAGATAAGGGCACATTTTAGAAAATCCCAAACCCAAAGAAGCAAAGAAATGTCCCCAAATCACCCCAAACTACTCACCTGGTCTGATTTAAACCGAAAATGAACATACGTCAAAATACTTATCAATTCGCAGGTGACAACTCTCAACATCACATCCACACGTCTAATAAGAGATAAGGACACTTTTTAGAGAATCCCAAACCCAAAAACCTATAGAAATGCCCCAAAATAACCCCAAACAACCCACCCGGTCTGGTTTATACCAAAAATGAACATATGCCGAAATAGATATTGGTTCGAAGGTCACGATTCTCAACATCGCATCCACAGATGTAGTAAGAGATAGGGATAATTTTTAGAAAATACCAAACCCAAAAAAATACAGAAATGCCCCCAAATGCCCCCAAACGGCCCACCCGGTCAGGTTTAAAGAGATAATGAACATATGTCGACATAGGTATCGATTCGGAGGTCACGACCCTCAACATCGCATGCACACGTCTAATAAGAGATAAGGACACTTTTTAGAAAATACCAAACCCAAAAAAGTACATAAATGCCCCCAAATAACCCCAAACGACCCACCTGTTCTGGTTTAAATGGAGAATGAACATATGTTGAAATAGGTATCGATTCGAAGGTAACGACCCTCAGCATCGCATCCACGCGTCTAATCAGAGATAAGGACACTTATTAGAGAATCCCAAACCCAAAAGAATACAGAAATGCCCCCAAATAACCCCAAACGACCCACCCGGTCAGGTTTAAACCGAAAATGAACATATGTCGAAATAGGTATCGATTCGAAGGTCACGACCCTCATAATCGCATCCTCATGTATAATAAAAGATAAGAATACTTTTTAGAAAATCCCAAACCCAAAGAAGTATAGAAATGCCCCCAAACAATGCCAAACGACCCACCCGGTCTGGTTTAAATCGAAAATTAATAGATGTCGAAATAGCTATGGATTCGAAGGTCATGACCCTCAACATCACTTCCACACGACTAATTATAGATAAGGAAACTTTTTAGAAAATCCGAAACCTAAAAAAGTACAGAAATGCCCCCAAATAACCCCAAACTACCCATCTGGTCTGATTTAAACCGAAAATGAACATATGTCAAAATAGGTATCGATTCGTAGGTCACAACCCTGAACATCGTATCCACACGTCTAATAAGAGATACGGACACTTTTGAGACAATCCCAAACCGAAAAACGTCTGAGAAAAGCCCCCAAATAACCCCAAACAACCCACCTTATGCGGTTTAAAGCTGAAAATGAACATATGTCGAAATAGGTATCAATTCAAAGGTCACGACCCTCATAATCGCATCCTCACGTCTAATAAAAGATAAGAATACTTTTTAGAGAATCCCAAACCCAAAGAAGTATAGAAATGCCCCAAATAATGCCAAGCGACCCACCGGTCTGGTTTAAACCGAAAATTATTATATGTCGAAATAGCTATGGATTCGAAGGTCACGACCCTCAACATCGCTTCCACACACGACTAATTATAGATAAGGAAACTTTTAGAAAATCCCAAACCTAAAAAAGTACAGAAATGCCCCCTAAATAACCCCAAACTACCCATCTGGTCGATTTAAACCGAAAATGAACATATGTCAAAATAGATAACGATTCATAGGTCACAACCCGAACATCGTATCCACACATCTAATAAGAGATACGGACACTTTTGAGACAATCTCAAATCAAAAATGTACTGAGAAAGCCCCAAATAACCCCAAACAACCCACCTTGTCTGGTTTAAACCGAAAATTAACATATGTCGAAATAGGTATCGATTCAAATGTGACGACCCTCAACATTGCATCCACACGTTTAACAAGAGATAAGGATATTTTTAAAAGTCCTAAACCCAAAAAGTACAGAAATGCCCCCAAATAACCCCAAATGACCCACTATGGCAGGTTTAAATAGAAAATGAACATATGTCGAAATAGGTATCGATTCGAAGGTCACGGTCCTCAACATTGCATCCACATGTCTAATAAGAGATAAGGACAATTTTTCTAAAATACCAAATCCAAAAAAGTACAGAAATTCCCCCAAATAACACCAAAAGACCCACCCGGTCTGGTTTGAATCGAAAATGAACATATGTCAAAATAGGAATCGTCTCGATGGAAACGACCTTCAACATCGCATCCACACATCTAATGAGAGATGAGGACACTTCCTAGAGAATCCGAAACCCAAAAAAGTACAGAAATGCCCCCAAGTAACCCCAAACGACCCACCTGGTCTTGTCTAAATCAAAAGTGAACATATGCCGAAATACGTATCGATTCGAAGGTCATGACCCTCAACATTGCATCCACACGTCTAATAAGAGAAAAGGACACTTTTTAGAGAATCCCAAACCTAAAAAGTAACGAAATGCCCCCAAATAACCCCAAACGACCCACCCGGTCAGGTTTAAACCGAAAATGAACATATGTCGAAATAGGTATCGATTCGAAGGTCCCAACCCCCAACATCGCATCCACACATCTAATAAGAGATAAGGACACTTTTTAGAGAATCCCAAATGAAAAAAAGTACAGAAATGCCCCCCAAAATAACCCCAAACGACCCACCCGGTTTGTTTTAAACCGAAAATTAACATATATCGAAATAGCTATGGATTGAAGGTCACGACCCTCTACATCACTTCCACACGTCTAATTATAGATACGGAAGCTTTTAGAAAATCCCAAACCCAAAAAAGTACAGAAATGCCCCCAAATAACCCCAAACTACCCACCTAGTCTGATTTAAATCGAAAATGAACATATGTCAAAATAGGTATCGATTCGTAGGTCACAACCATGAACATCGTATCCACACGTCGAATAAGAAATAAGGACACTTTTTAGAGAATCCGAAACCGAAAAACGTACAGAAAAGCCCCCAAATAATCCCAAACAATCCACCTTGTCTGGTTTAAACAAAAAATGAACATATGTCGAAATAGGTATCGATTCAAAGGTGACGACCCTCAACATCGCATCCACACGTTTAACAAGAGATAAGGACACTTTTTAAAAAATCCCAAACCCAAAAAAGTACGGAAATGCCTCCAAATAACCCCAAACAACCCACCCGGTCTGGTTTAAACCGAAAATGAACATATGCCGAAATTGGTATCGATTCAAAGGTCAAGATCCTCAACATCGCATCCACACGTCTAATAAGAGATAAGGAAAATTTTTATAAAATACCAGAACAAAAAAAGTACAGAAATGCCCCCAAATAACCCCAAACGACCCACCCGGTTTGGTTTGAACCGAAAATGAACATATGTCAAAATAGGCATCGATTCGATGGAAACGACCTTCAACATCACATCCACATGTCTAATAAGAGAAAAGGACACTTTTTAGAGAATCCCAAACCCAAAAAAGTACAGAAATGCCCACAAACAACCCCAAACGACCCACTCGGTCAGGTTTAAATAAAAAATAAACATAGGTCAAAATAGGTATCGATTCGAAGGTCACAACCCCCAACATCGAATCCACACGTCTAATAAGAGATAAGGACGCTTTTTAGAGAATCCCTATGAAAAAAAGTACGGAAATGCCCCCAAAATAACCCCAAATGACCCACAGTCTGTTTTAAATCGAAAATTAACATATGTCGAAATAGCTATGGATTGAAGCTCACGACCCTCAACAACTCTTCCACACGTCTAATTATAGATACGAAAACTTTTAGAAAATCCCAAACCCTAAAAAGTACGAAATGCCCCCAAATAACCCCAAACTTCCCACACAGTGCGATTCAATCCGAAAATGAGCATATGTCAAAATAGGTATCGATTCGCAGGTCACAACCATGAGCATCGCATCGAAATGTCTAATAAGAGATAAGGACACTTTTTAGAGAATCCCAAACTGAAACACGTACAAAAATGCCCCCAAATAACCCCAAACAACCCACCTTGTCTGGTTTAGACCGAAAATGAACATATGTCGAAATAGCTATGGATTCGAAGGCCACGACCCTCAACATCACTTCCACACGTCTAATTATAGATACGAAAACTTTTCAGAAAATCCCAAACCCAAAAAGTACAGAAATGCCCCCAAATAACCCCAAACTTCCCACCTAGTCGATTTAAGCGAAAATGAGCATATGTCAAAATAGGTATCGATTCGCAGGTCACAACCATGAACATCGCATCCAAATGTCTAATAAGAGATAAGGACACTTTTTAGAGAATCCCAAACCGAAACACGTACAAAAATGCCCCCAAATAACCCCAAACAACCCACCTTGTCTAGTTTAGATCGAAAATGAACATATGTTGAAATAGGTATCGATTCGAAGGTCACGACCCTCAACATCGCATCCCCACATCTAATAAAAGATAAGGACAATTTTTAGAGAATCCCAAACCCAAAGAAGTACTGAAATGCCCTCAAATAATGCCGAACGACCCACCCGGTTTGGTTTAAACCAAAAATTAACATATGTCAAAATAGCTAAGGATTCGAAGGTCACGACCCTCAACATCGCTTCCACACGTCTAATTATAGATAAGGAAACTTTTTAGAAAATCCCAAACCCAAAAAGTACAGAAATGCCCCAAATAATGCCAAACCACCCACCGGTATGGTTTAACAGAGAAAATTAACATATGTCAAAATAGGTATCGATTAGGAGGTCACGACCCTCAACATCCGTTCCACACGTCTATATAGAGATAAGGGCACATTTTAGAAAATCCCAAACCCAAAGAAGCAAAGAAATGTCCCCAAATCACCCCAAACTACTCACCTGGTCTGATTTAAACCGAAAATGAACATACGTCAAAATACTTATCAATTCGCAGGTGACAACTCTCAACATCACATCCACACGTCTAATAAGAGATAAGGACACTTTTTAGAGAATCCCAAACCCAAAAACCTATAGAAATGCCCCAAAATAACCCCAAACAACCCACCCGGTCTGGTTTATACCAAAAATGAACATATGCCGAAATAGATATTGGTTCGAAGGTCACGATTCTCAACATCGCATCCACAGATGTAGTAAGAGATAGGGATAATTTTTAGAAAATACCAAACCCAAAAAAATACAGAAATGCCCCCAAATGCCCCCAAACGGCCCACCCGGTCAGGTTTAAAGAGATAATGAACATATGTCGACATAGGTATCGATTCGGAGGTCACGACCCTCAACATCGCATGCACACGTCTAATAAGAGATAAGGACACTTTTTAGAAAATACCAAACCCAAAAAAGTACATAAATGCCCCCAAATAACCCCAAACGACCCACCTGTTCTGGTTTAAATGGAGAATGAACATATGTTGAAATAGGTATCGATTCGAAGGTAACGACCCTCGACATCGCATCCACGCGTCTAATCGGAGATAAGGACACTTATTAGAGAATCCCAAACCCAAAAGAATACAGAAATGCCCCCAAATAACCCCAAACGACCCACCGGTCGAGGTTTAAACCGAAAATGAACATATGTCGAAATAGGTATCGATTCGAAGGTCACGACCCTCATAATCGCATCCTCATGTATAATAAAAGATAAGAATACTTTTAGAAAATCCCAAACCCAAAGAAGTATAGAAATGCCCCCAAACAATGCCAAACGACCCACCCGGTCTGGTTTAAATCGAAAATTAATAGATGTCGAAATAGCTATGGATTCAAGGTCATGACCCTCAACATCACTTCCACACGACTAATTATAGATAAGGAAACTTTTAGAAAATCCGAAACCTAAAAAAGTACAGAAATGCCCCCAAATAACCCCAAACTACCCATCACAGTCCGATTTAAACCGAAAATGAACATATGTCAAAATAGGTATCGATTCGTAGGTCACAACCCTGAACATCGTATCCACACGTCTAATAAGAGATACGGACACTTTTGAGACAATCCCAAACCGAAAAACGTACAGAAAAGCCCCCAAATAACCCCAAACAACCCACCTTGTCTGGTTTAAACTGAAAATGAACATATGTCGAAATAGGTATCAATTCAAAGGTCACGACCCTCATAATCGCATCCTCACGTCTAATAAAAGATAAGAATACTTTTTAGAGAATCCCAAACCCAAAGAAGTATAGAAATGCCCCCAAATAATGCCAAACGACCCACCCGGTCTGGTTTAAACCGAAAATTATTATATGTCGAAATAGCTATGGATTCGAAGGTCACGACCCTCAACATCGCTTCCACACGACTAATTATAGATAAGGAAACTTTTTAGAAAATCCCAAACCTAAAAAAGTACAGAAATGCCCCCAAATAACCCCAAACTACCCATCTGGTCTGATTTAAACCGAAAATGAACATATGTCAAAATAGATAACGATTCATAGGTCACAACCCTGAACATCGTATCCACACATCTAATAAGAGATACGGACACTTTTGAGACAATCTCAAATCAAAAAATGTACAGGAAAGCCCCCAAATAACCCCAAACAACCCACCTTGTCTGGTTTAAACCGAAAATTAACATATGTCGAAATAGGTATCGATTCAAATGTGACGACCCTCAACATTGCATCCACACGTTTAACAAGAGATAAGGATATTTTTTAAAAGTCCTAAACCCAAAAAAGTACAGAAATGCCCCCAAATAACCCCAAATGACCCACTCGGTCAGGTTTAAATAGAAAATGAACATATGTCGAAATAGGTATCGATTCGAAGGTCACGGTCCTCAACATTGCATCCACATGTCTAATAAGAGATAAGGACAATTTTTCTAAAATACCAAATCCAAAAAAGTACAGAAATTCCCCCAAATAACACCAAAAGACCCACCCGGTCTGGTTTGAATCGAAAATGAACATATGTCAAAATAGGAATCGTCTCGATGGAAACGACCTTCAACATCGCATCCACACATCTAATGAGAGATGAGGACACTTCCTAGAGAATCCGAAACCCAAAAAAGTACAGAAATGCCCCCAAGTAACCCCAAACGACCCACCTGGTCTTGTCTAAATCAAAAGTGAACATATGCCGAAATACGTATCGATTCGAAGGTCATGACCCTCAACATTGCATCCACACGTCTAATAAGAGAAAAGGACACTTTTTAGAGAATCCCAAACCTAAAAAATTACAGAAATGCCCCCAAATAACCCCAAACGACCCACCCGGTCAGGTTTAAACCGAAAATGAACATATGTCGAAATAGGTATCGATTCGAAGGTCCCAACCCCCAACATCGCATCCACACATCTAATAAGAGATAAGGACACTTTTTAGAGAATCCCAAATGAAAAAAAGTACAGAAATGCCCCCAAAATAACCCCAAACGACCCACCCGGTTTGTTTTAAACCGAAAATTAACATATATCGAAATAGCTATGGATTCGAAGGTCACGACCCTCTACATCACTTCCACACGTCTAATTATAGATACGGAAGCTTTTTAGAAAATCCCAAACCCAAAAAAGTACAGAAATGCCCCCAAATAACCCCAAACTACCCACCTAGTCTGATTTAAATCGAAAATGAACATATGTCAAAATAGGTATCGATTCGTAGGTCACAACCATGAACATCGTATCCACACGTCGAATAAGAAATAAGGACACTTTTTAGAGAATCCGAAACCGAAAAACGTACAGAAAAGCCCCCAAATAATCCCAAACAATCCACCTTGTCTGGTTTAAACAAAAAATGAACATATGTCGAAATAGGTATCGATTCAAAGGTGACGACCCTCAACATCGCATCCACACGTTTAACAAGAGATAAGGACACTTTTTAAAAAATCCCAAACCCAAAAAAGTACGGAAATGCCTCCAAATAACCCCAAACAACCCACCCGGTCTGGTTTAAACCGAAAATGAACATATGCCGAAATTGGTATCGATTCAAAGGTCAAGATCCTCAACATCGCATCCACACGTCTAATAAGAGATAAGGAAAATTTTTATAAAATACGAGAACAAAAAATCGAAATGCCCCCAAATAACCCCAAACGACCCACCGGTTTGGTTTGAACCGAAAATGAACATATGTCAAAATAGGCATCGATTCGATGGAAACGACCTTCAACATCACATCCACATGTCTAATAAGAGAAAAGGACACTTTTTAGAGAATCCCAAACCCAAAAAAGTACAGAAATGCCCACAAACAACCCCAAACGACCCACTCGGTCAGGTTTAAATAAAAAATGAACATAGGTCAAAATAGGTATCGATTCGAAGGTCACAACCCCCAACATCGAATCCACACGTCTAATAAGAGATAAGGACGCTTTTTAGAGAATCCCTATGAAAAAAAGTACAGAAATGCCCCCAAAATAACCCCAAATGACCCACCCGGTCTGTTTTAAATCGAAAATTAACATATGTCGAAATAGCTATGGATTCGAAGCTCACGACCCTCAACAACTCTTCCACACGTCTAATTATAGATACGAAAACTTTTTAGAAAATCCCAAACCCTAAAAAGTACAGAAATGCCCCCAAATAACCCCAAACTTCCCACCTGGTCTGATTCAATCCGAAAATGAGCATATGTCAAAATAGGTATCGATTCGCAGGTCACAACCATGAGCATCGCATCGAAATGTCTAATAAGAGATAAGGACACTTTTTAGAGAATCCCAAACTGAAACACGTACAAAAATGCCCCCAAATAACCCCAAACAACCCACCTTGTCTGGTTTAGACCGAAAATGAACATATGTCGAAATAGCTATGGATTCGAAGGCCACGACCCTCAACATCACTTCCACACGTCTAATTATAGATACGAAAACTTTTCAGAAAATCCCAAACCCAAAAAAGTACAGAAATGCCCCCAAATAACCCCAAACTTCCCACCTAGTCTGATTTAAACTGAAAATGAGCATATGTCAAAATAGGTATCGATTCGCAGGTCACAACCATGAACATCGCATCCAAATGTCTAATAAGAGATAAGGACACTTTTTAGAGAATCCCAAACCGAAACACGTACAAAAATGCCCCCAAATAACCCCAAACAACCCACCTTGTCTAGTTTAGATCGAAAATGAACATATGTTGAAATAGGTATCGATTCAAGGTCACGACCCTCAACATCGCATCCCCACATCTAATAAAAGATAAGGACAATTTTTAGAGAATCCCAAACCCAAAGAAGTACTGAAATGCCCTCAAATAATGCCGAACGACCCACCCGGTTTGGTTTAAACCAAAAATTAACATATGTCAAAATAGCTAAGGATTCGAAGGTCACGACCCTCAACATCGCTTCCACACGTCTAATTATAGATAAGGAAACTTTTTAGAAAATCCCAAACCCAAAAAAGTACAGAAATGCCCCCAAATAATGCCAAACCACCCACCCGGTATGGTTTAAACAGAAAATTAACATATGTCAAAATAGGTATCGATTAGGAGGTCACGACCCTCAACATCCGTTCCACACGTCTATATAGAGATAAGGGCACATTTTAGAAAATCCCAAACCCAAAGAAGCAAAGAAATGTCCCCAAATCACCCCAAACTACTCACCTGGTCTGATTTAAACCGAAAATGAACATACGTCAAAATACTTATCAATTCGCAGGTGACAACTCTCAACATCACATCCACACGTCTAATAAGAGATAAGGACACTTTTTAGAGAATCCCAAACCCAAAAACCTATAGAAATGCCCCAAAATAACCCCAAACAACCCACCCGGTCTGGTTTATACCAAAAATGAACATATGCCGAAATAGATATTGGTTCGAAGGTCACGATTCTCAACATCGCATCCACAGATGTAGTAAGAGATAGGGATAATTTTTAGAAAATACCAAACCCAAAAAAATACGAAATGCCCCCAAATGCCCCCAAACGGCCCACCCGGTCAGGTTTAAAGAGATAATGAACATATGTCGACATAGGTATCGATTCGGAGGTCACGACCCTCAACATCGCATGCACACGTCTAATAAGAGATAAGGACACTTTTTAGAAAATACCAAACCCAAAAAAGTACATAAATGCCCCCAAATAACCCCAAACGACCCACAATTACTGGTTTAAATGGAGAATGAACATATGTTGAAATAGGTATCGATTCGAAGGTAACGACCCTCAAAGATCGCATCCACGCGTCTAATCGAGATAAGGACACTTATTAGAGAATCCCAAACCCAAAAGAATACAGAAATGCCCCCAAATAACCCCAAACGACCCACCCGGTCAGGTTTAAACCGAAAATGAACATATGTCGAAATAGGTATCGATTCGAAGGTCACGACCCTCATAATCGCATCCTCATGTATAATAAAAGATAAGAATACTTTTTAGAAAATCCCAAACCCAAAGAAGTATAGAAATGCCCCCAAACAATGCCAAACGACCCACCCGGTCTGGTTTAAATCGAAAATTAATAGATGTCGAAATAGCTATGGATTCGAAGGTCATGACCCTCAACATCACTTCCACACGACTAATTATAGATAAGGAAACTTTTTAGAAAATCCGAAACCTAAAAAAGTACAGAAATGCCCCCAAATAACCCCAAACTACCCATCTGGTCTGATTTAAACCGAAAATGAACATATGTCAAAATAGGTATCGATTCGTAGGTCACAACCCTGAACATCGTATCCACACGTCTAATAAGAGATACGGACACTTTTGAGACAATCCCAAACCGAAAAACGTACAGAAAAGCCCCCAAATAACCCCAAACAACCCACCTTGTCTGGTTTAAACTGAAAATGAACATATGTCGAAATAGGTATCAATTCAAAGGTCACGACCCTCATAATCGCATCCTCACGTCTAATAAAAGATAAGAATACTTTTTAGAGAATCCCAAACCCAAAGAAGTATAGAAATGCCCCCAAATAATGCCAAACGACCCACCCGGTCTGGTTTAAACCGAAAATTATTATATGTCGAAATAGCTATGGATTCGAAGGTCACGACCCTCAACATCGCTTCCACACGACTAATTATAGATAAGGAAACTTTTTAGAAAATCCCAAACCTAAAAAAGTACAGAAATGCCCCCAAATAACCCCAAACTACCCATCTGGTCTGATTTAAACCGAAAATGAACATATGTCAAAATAGATAACGATTCATAGGTCACAACCCTGAACATCGTATCCACACATCTAATAAGAGATACGGACACTTTTGAGACAATCTCAAATCAAAAAATGTACAGAAAAGCCCCCAAATAACCCCAAACAACCCACCTTGTCTGGTTTAAACCGAAAATTAACATATGTCGAAATAGGTATCGATTCAAATGTGATGACCCTCAACATTGCATCCACACGTTTAACAAGAGATAAGGATATTTTTTAAAAGTCCTAAACCCAAAAAGTACAGAAATGCCCCCAAATAACCCCAAATGACCCACTCGGTCAGGTTTAAATAGAAAATGAACATATGTCGAAATAGGTATCGATTCGAAGGTCACGGTCCTCAACATTGCATCCACATGTCTAATAAGAGATAAGGACAATTTTTCTAAAATACCAAATCCAAAAAAGTACAGAAATTCCCCCAAATAACACCAAAAGACCCACCCGGTCTGGTTTGAATCGAAAATGAACATATGTCAAAATAGGAATCGTCTCGATGGAAACGACCTTCAACATCGCATCCACACATCTAATGAGAGATGAGGACACTTCCTAGAGAATCAAACCCAAAAAAGTACAGAAATGCCCCCAAGTAACCCCAAACGACCCACCTGGTCTTGTCTAAATCAAAAGTGAACATATGCCGAAATACGTATCGATTCGAAGGTCATGACCCTCAACATTGCATCCACACGTCTAATAAGAGAAAAGGACACTTTTTAGAGAATCCCAAACCTAAAAAATTACAGAAATGCCCCCAAATAACCCCAAACGACCCACCCGGTCAGGTTTAAACCGAAAATGAACATATGTCGAAATAGGTATCGATTCGAAGGTCCCAACCCCCAACATCGCATCCACACATCTAATAAGAGATAAGGACACTTTTTTAGAGAATCCCAAACCTAAAAAAAGTACAGAAATGCCCCCAAAATAACCCCAAACGACCCACCGGTTTGTTTTAAACCGAAAATTAACATATATCGAAATAGCTATGGATTCGAAGGTCACGACCCTCTACATCACTTCCACACGTCTAATTATAGATACGAAGCTTTTAGAAAATCCCAAACCCAAAAAAAGTACGAAATGCCCCCAAATAACCCCAAACTACCCACCTAGTCTGATTTAAATCGAAAATGAACATATGTCAAAATAGGTATCGATTCGTAGGTCACAACCATGAACATCGTATCCACACGTCGAATAAGAAATAAGGACACTTTTTAGAGAATCCGAAACCGAAAAACGCACTGAAAAGCCCCAAATAATCCCAAACAATCCACCTTGTCTGGTTTAAACAAAAAATGAACATATGTCGAAATAGGTATCGATTCAAAGGTGACGACCCTCAACATCGCATCCACACGTTTAACAAGAGATAAGGACACTTTTTAAAAAATCCCAAACCCAAAAAAGTACGGAAATGCCTCCAAATAACCCCAAACAACCCACCCGGTCTGGTTTAAACCGAAAATGAACATATGCCGAAATTGGTATCGATTCAAAGGTCAAGATCCTCAACATCGCATCCACACGTCTAATAAGAGATAAGGAAAATTTTTATAGAATCCCAATAAAAAAAAATAACGAAATGCCCCCAAATAACCCCAAACGACCCACCCGGTTTGTTTTGAACCGAAAATGAACATATGTCAAAATAGGCATCGATTCGATGGAAACGACCTTCAACATCACATCCACATGTCTAATAAGAGAAAAGGACACTTTTAGAGAATCCCAAACCCAAAAAGTACGAAATGCCCACAAACAACCCCAAACGACCCACTCGGTCAGGTTTAAATAAAAAATGAACATAGGTCAAAATAGGTATCGATTCGAAGGTCACAACCCCCAACATCGAATCCACACGTCTAATAAGAGATAAGGACGCTTTTTAGAGAATCCCTATGAAAAAAAGTACAGAAATGCCCCCAAAATAACCCCAAATGACCCACCCGGTCTGTTTTAAATCGAAAATTAACATATGTCGAAATAGCTATGGATTCGAAGCTCACGACCCTCAACAACTCTTCCACACGTCTAATTATAGATACGAAAACTTTTTAGAAAATCCCAAACCCTAAAAAGTACAGAAATGCCCCCAAATAACCCCAAACTTCCCACCTGGTCTGATTCAATCCGAAAATGAGCATATGTCAAAATAGGTATCGATTCGCAGGTCACAACCATGAGCATCGCATCGAAATGTCTAATAAGAGATAAGGACACTTTTTAGAGAATCCCAAACTGAAACACGTACAAAAATGCCCCCAAATAACCCCAAACAACCCACCTTGTCTGGTTTAGACCGAAAATGAACATATGTCGAAATAGGTATCGATTTGAAGGTCACGACCCTCAACATCGCATCCTCACATCTAATAAAAGATAAGGACAATTTTTAGAGAATCCCAAACCCAAAGAAGTACTGAAATGCCCTCAAATAATGCCGAATGACCCACCCCGTCTGGTTTAAACCGAAAATTAACATATGTCAAAATAGCTATGGATTCGAAGGTCACGATCCTCAACATCGGTTCCACACGTCTAATTATAGATAAGGAAACTTTTTAGAAAATCCCAAACCCAAAAAAGTACAGAAATGCACCCAAGTAACCCCAAACTACCCACCTGGTCTGATTTAAACAAAAAATGAACATATGTCAAAATAGGTAACGATTCGCAGGTCGCAACCCTGAACATCGCATCCACACATCTAACGAGAGATAAGGACACTTTTTAGAGAATCCCAAACCGAAACACGTATAGAAATGCCCCTAAATAACCCCAAACAACCCAACTTGTCTGGTTTAAACCGAAAATGAACATCTATCAAAATAGGTATCTATTCAAAGGTGACGACCCTCAACATCGCATCCACACGTTTAACAAGAGATAAGGACACTTTTTAAAAAATCCCAAACCCAAAAAAGTATGGAAATGCCCCCAAATATTCCTAAACAACCCACCCGGTCTGGTTTAAAAAGAAAATGAACATATGCCGAAATTGGTATCGATTCGAAGGTCATGATCCTCAACATCACATCCACACTTCTAATAAGAGATAAGGACAATTTTTAGAAAATACCAAATTCAAAAAAGTATAGAAATGCCTCCAAATAACCCCAAACGACCCACTCGGTCTGGTTTGAACCGAAAATGAACATATGTTGAAATAGGTATCGATTCGATGGAAACGAGCTTCAACATCGCATCCACACGTCTAATGAGAGATAAGGACACTTTTTAGAGAATCTGAAACCCAAAAAAATACAGAAATGCCCCCAAGTAACCCCAAACGACCCACCCGGTCTGGTTTAAACTGAAAGTGAACATATGCTGAAACACGTATCGATTTGAATGTCACGACCCTCAACATCGCCACCACATGTCTAACAAGAGATAAGGACACTTTTTAGAAAATACAAAACCAAAAAAAGTACAGAAATTCCCCCAGATAACCCCGAACGACCCACCCGGTCTGGTTTAAACCGAAAATGAACATATGCCAAAATAGGTATCGATTTGAAGGTCACGACCCTCAACATCGCATCCACACGTTTAATAAGAGATAAGGACAGTTTTGAGAGAATCGCAAACCCAATATAAGGCAGAAATGCCTCCAAATAACCCAAAATGGCCCACCCAATCTGGTTTAAATCGAAAATAAACATTTGCCGAAATAGGTATCGATTCGAAGGTGAAGACCCTCAACATCATATCCACACGTCTAATATGAGATAATGACACTTTTTAGAAAATACCACTCCCAAAAATTTACAGAAATGCCCCCAAATAACCCCAAAAGACCTACCCGGTCTAGTTTAAACAAAAAATGAACATATGCCGAAATATGTATCGATTCAAAGGTCACGACCCTCAACATCGCATCCACACGTCCAATAAGGGATAAGCACATTTTTAAAAAAAATACTAAACCCAAAAAAGTTCATAAATGCCCCCAAATAACCCCAAACGACCCACCCGTTCTGGGTTAAATGGAAAATGAACATACATAGGTATCGATTCGAAGGTCACGACCCTCAACATTGCGTCCAGACGTCTAATTAGAGATAAGAACACTTTTAGGAAAATCCCAAACCCAAAAAAGTATGGAAATGCCCCCAAATAACCTTAAACGACCCACCTGGTCTGGTTCAAAGCGAAACAGAACATATCTCAAAATATGTAACGATTCGAAGGTCACGACCCTCAACATCGCATCCACACGTCTAATAAAAGATAAGGACACTTTTTAGAGAATCCCAAACCCAACAGAAATGCCCCCAAACAACACCAAACGGCCCACCCAGTCTGGTTTAAACTGAAAATGAACATATGCAGAAATAAGTATCGATTCGAAGGTCACGACCCTCAACATCGTATCCACATGTTTTATAAGATACAAGGACACTTTTTACAAAATCCCAAGCCCAAAAAAGTACAGAAATGCCCCCAAATAACCACAAACGACCCACCCGATCTGGTTTAAATCGAAAATTAACATATGTAGCAATAGGTATTGATTCGAAGGTCACGACCCTTAACATCGCTTCCACATGACTAATTACAGATAAGGACACTTTTTAGAAAATCCCAAACCCAAAACAGTACAGAAACACCCCAAGTAACCCCAAACTACCCTCCTAGTCTGATTTAAATCGAAAATGAACATATGTCGAAATAGGTATCGATTAGCAGGTCACAACCCCCATCATCCCATCCACACATCTAATAAGAGATAACGACATTTTTTAGAGAATGCCAAACCCAAAAAAGTACAGAAATACCCTCAAATAACTTCAAACAACCCACCCGATCTAGTTTAAACAAAAAAATGAACATTTATCGAAATAGGTATCGATTCGCAGGTCACGATCCTCAACATTGCATCCACACGTCTAATAAGAGATAAGGACACTTTTGAGAAGATACCAAACCCAAAAAAGTTCATAAATACCCTCAAATTACCACAAACGACCCACCCATTCTGGTTTAAACGGAAAATGAACATATGTAGAAATAGGTATCGATTTGAAGGTCACAACCCTCAACATTGCATCCACACGTTTAATTAGAGATAAGGACACTTTTTAGAAAATCCCACACCCAAAAAAGTACAAAAATGCCCCCAAATAACCAAAAACGACCTACCTGGTCTGGTTTAACCCGAAAATGAACATATGTCGAAATTGGTATTGATTCGAACGTCATGACCCTTAACATCGCATCCACATGTCTAATATGTGATAAGGAAACTTTTTAGAGATTCCTAAACCCAAAAAAGTGCAGAAATGCCCCCAAATAACCCCAAACGACCCACTCGATTAGGTTTAAACCAAAAATGAACATATGTTGAAATAGGTATCGATTTGAAGGTCACAACCCTAAACATCGGATACACACATCTAATAAGAGATGATGATACTTTTTAGAGAATCCCAAACCCAAAAAAATATAGAAATGCCTCCAAATAACCCCAAACGACCCACCCGGTCTGGTTTAAATCGAAAATTATGATATGTCAAAATAGGCATCGATTCGAAGGTCCTAACCCTCAACATTGCTTCCACACGTCTAATTAGAGATAAGGACACTATTTAGAAAATCCCAAACCCAAAAAAGTATAGAAATGACCCCAAATAAACCCAAACCACCCACCCGGTCTGATTTAAACCGAAAATGAACATATGTCTAAATAGGTATCGACTCGCAAGTCACAACCCTCAACATCGCATCCACACGTCTAATAAGAGGTAAGGAAACTTTTTTCGAGAATCCCAAACCCACAAACGTACAAAAATTCTTCAAAATAACCCCAAACGACCCCCACTTTGTCTGGTTTAAACCGAAAATGAACATATGTCGAAATAGGTATCGATTCAAAGGTGACGACCCTCAACATCGCATCCACACGTCTAATATGAGATAATGACACTTTTTAGAAAATACCACTCCCAAAAAATTATAGAAATGCCCCCAAATAACCCCAAACGACCTACCCGGTCTAGTTTAAACCAAAAATGAACATATGCCGAAATAGGTATCGATTCAAAGGTCATGACCCTCAACATCACATCCACACGTCCAATAAGGGATAAGGACACTTTTTAGAAAACCCAAAACCCCAAAAAGTATAGAAATGCCCCCAAATAATCCCAAACTACCCACATGGTCTGATTTAAATTGAAAAAGAACATCTATTGAAATAGGTATCGATTAGCAGGTCACAACCCTCAACATCGCATCCACACATCTAATAAGAGATAAGGGCACTTTTAGAGAATCCCAAACCCAAAACAGTACAGAAATGCCCCCAAATAACCCCAAATGACGCACCATGTCTGGTTTAAATTGAAAATGAACATATGTCCAAATAGGTATTGATTCAAAGGTGACAACCCCCAACATCGCATCCACACATCTAATAAGAGATATGGACACTTTTTAGAGAATCCCAAACCCAAAAAGTATAGAAATGCCCCCAAATAACCCCAAACAACCAACCTAGTCTGTTTTAAACCGAAAATGAACATATGCCAAAATAGGTATCGATTCAAGGTCACAATCCTCAACATCGTATCCACACGTCTAATAAGAGATAAGGATAATTTTTAGAAAATACCAAACCCAAAAAAGTATAGAAATGCTCCTAAAATAACCCCAAAAGACCCACCCGATCTGGTTTGAACCGAAAATGAATGTATGTCAAAATAGGTATCCATTCAAATATCACGACCTTCAACATCGCATCCTCACGTCTAATGAGAGATAAGGATACTTTTAGAGAATCCCAAACCCATAAAAGTACATAAATGTCCCCAAGTAACTCCAAACGACCCACTCGGTCTGGTTAAAACCGAAAGTGAATATACACAGAAATAAGTATAGATTCGAAGGTCACGACCCTCAACATCGAATCCACATGTCTAACAAGAGATAAGGACACTTTTTAGAAAATTCCAAACCCAAAAAAGTACAGAAATGCCCCCAAATAACTCCAAACGACCTATCCGGTTTGGTTTAAACCAAAAATGAACATATGCCAAAATCGGTATCTATTCGAAGGTCACGACCCTCAACATCGCATCCACACGCCTAATAAGAGATTAGGACACTTTTTAGAGAATCCAAAACATAAAAAAAGTACCGAAATGCCCCCAAATAATCCGAAACGACCCACCCGGTCTTGTTTAAACAGAAAATAAACATTTGCCAAAATAGATATCGATTCGACGGTCAAGACCCTCAAAATCGCATCCACACGTCTAATAAGAGATAAGGACACCTTTTTGAAAATACCAAACCAAAAAAAGTACAGAAACACCCCCACATAACCCCAAACGACCCACCCGATCTGGTTTAAACAGAAAATGAACATATGTCGAAATAGGTATCGATTCAAAGGTTACGACCCTCAACATCGCATCCACACGTCTAACAATAGATAAGGACACTTTTTACAAAATCCAAAACCCAAAAAAGTACAGAAATGCCCCTAAATAACCTTAAAACGACCCACCCGGTCTTGTTTAAATAAAAAATGAACATATGCCGAAATAGGTATCAATTCGAAGGTCATGACCCTCAATATCGTATCCACACGTCTAATAAGAGATAAGCATACTTTTAAGAGAAACCCAACCCCAAAAAAGTACAGAAATACCCCCAAATAACCCAAAATGATCCACCCAGTCGGGTTTAAACCGAAAATAAACATTTGTTGAAATAGGTATCGATTCGAAGGTCAGGACCCTTAACATCGCTTCCACATGTCTAATAAGAGATAAGGGCACTTTTTAGAAAATACCACACTCAACAAAATACAGAAATGCCCCCCAAATAACCCCAAACGACCCACCCGGTCTGGTTTAAACACATAATGAACATATGTCGAAATAGGTATCGATACGAAGGTAATGACCC
>NW_025317513.1:0-70859 GCF_018873765.1 Telopea speciosissima
TCCTCCCCAACCCCATCATTCCTCTCACCCAAACTGTGAAGAGGAAGGAGACCATTAGATGTAGCTAATGGCCTGCCGGCCATCACTAAGAGAACACACCAAGATCCTCACTCCCAAAATTGCTAGAGCTTCTCTCTCCTCCAACGAAAATGTTCAGCCTCGGATCGATACTCCTTCGAATTGATACCTATTTCAGCATATGTTCATTTTTTATTTAAACCAGCCCAGATGGGTCGTCCGGGGTTATTTGGGGGCATTTCTGTACATTTTTGAGTTTGGGATTTTCTAAAAAGTGTCCTTATCTCTTATTATACGCGTGGATGCGATGTTGAGGGTCGTGACCTTCGAATCGATACCTATTTTGCCATATGTTCAATTTCAATTTAAACCAGACTAGGTGGGTCGTTTGGGGTTATTTGGGGGCATTTCTGTACTTTTTTGGGTTTGGGATTCTCCAAAAAAGTGTCCTTAACTCTTATTAGACATGTGGGTGCGATGTTGAGTGTCGTGACCTCCGAAATGATACCTATTTTGATATATGTTCAGTTTCGATTTTAACTAGATCGGGTGGGTCGTTTGGTGTTATTTGGGGGCATTTCTGTAGTTTTTTGGGTTTGGTATTTTCTAAAAAGTGTCCATGTCTCTTATTAGAGTTGTGGATGCGATGTTGAGGGTCGTGACCTTTGAAACAATACCTATTTCAGCATATGTTCATTTTCGATTTAAACCAAACCAGGTGGGTCGTTCGGGGTTATTTGGGGGCATTTCTATACTTTTTTGGGTTTGGGATTTTCTAAAAAGTGTCCTTAACTCTTATTAGATGCGTGGATGCGATGTTGAGGGTCATGACTTTCGAATCGATACCTATTTCAGCATATGTTCATTTTCGATTTAAACCAGACCAGGTGGGTCGTTCGGGGTTATTTGGGGGCATTTCTATAGTTTTTTGGGTTTGGGATTTTTTAAAAAAGTGTCCTTAACTCTTATTAGACGCGTGGATGCAATGTTGAGGGTCATGACCTTCGAATCGATACCTATTTCGGCATATGTTCATTTTTGGTCTAAACCAGACCAGGTGGGTCGTTCGGGGTTATTTGGGGGCATTTCTACACTTTTTGGGTTTGAGATTTTCTAAAAAGTGTCCTTAACTCTCATTAGACGTGTGAATGCGATGTTGGGGGTCATGACCTTCGAATAGATACCTATTGCGGCATATGTTCATTTTCGGTTTAAATTAGACCGGGTGGGTGGTTTGGGGTTATTTGGGGGCATTTCTATACTTTTTTGGGTTTGGTATTTTCCAAAAAATGTCCTTATCACTTATTAGACGTGTGGATGTGATGTTGAGGTTTGTGACCTTCGAATCGATACCTATTTTGGCATATGTCCATTTTCGGTTTAAAACAGACCAGGTGGGTCGTTTGGGGTTATTTAAGGGCATTTCTGCACTTTTTTGGGTTTGGGATTCTCTAAGAGGTGTCCTTATCTCTTATTAGACGTGTGGATGCGAAGTTGAGGGTCGTGACCTTCAAATCTATATGTATTTCGACATATGTTCATTTTCGGTCCGAACCAGACCGGGTGGGTCGTTAGGAGTTATTTGGGGGCATTTCTGTTCTTTTTTTGGTTTGGGATTCTCAAAAAAGTGCCCTTATCTCTAATTAGATGTGTGGATGCTATGTTGAGGGTCATGACCTTGGAATCGATACCTATTTCGATATATGTTCATTTTCGGTTTTAGCCAGACCGGGTGGGTCGTTTGGGGTAATTGGGGGGCATTTCTATACTTTTTGGGGTTTGGTATTATCTAAAAAGTGTCCTTATCTCTTATGAAACGTGTGGATGCGATGTTGAGTGTCTTGAGCTTCGAATCGATACCTATTTTGGCATATGTTCATTCTCGGTTTAAACCAGACCGGGTGGGTTGTTTGGGGTTATTTCGGGGCATTTCTGTACTTTTTTGGGTTTGGGATTTTCTAAAAAGTGTCCTTAACTCTTATTAGATGCGTGGATACGATGTTGAGGCCTAAAAAGTACAAAAATGCCCCCAAATAACCCCAAACGACCCGCTCAGACCGGTTTAAACCAAAAATGAACATATACCGAAATAGGTATCGATTCGGAGGTCACGACCCTCAACATCGCAACCACACATTTAATAAGATATAATGACACTTTTTAAAAAACACCAAACACAAAAAAGTACAGAAATGCCCCAAAATTACCCAAACGACCCACCTCGTCTGGTTTATACCAAAAATGAACATATGTCAAAATAGGCATCTATTCGATTGTCACGACCCTCCACATCGCATCCACACGTCTAATTAGAGATAAGGACACTTTTTAGAAAATCCCAAACCCAAAAAAGTACAGAAAATGCCCTCAAATAACCCCAAATGACCCACCCGGTCAAGTTTAAACCGAAAATGAACATATGTCAAAATAGGTATCTATTCGAATGTCACGACCTTCCACATCGGATCCACACATCTAATTAGAGATAAGGACACTTTCTAGAAAATCCCAAACCCAAAAAAGTATAGAAATGCCCTCAAATGACCCCAAACGACCCACCAGGTTTGGTTTAAACCGAAAATGAACATATATCAAAATAGGTATCGATGCGCAGGTTACGACCCTCAACATCACATCCACACGTCTAATAAGACATAAGGAATTTTTTTAGAAAATACCAAATCTGAAAAAGTATAGAAATGCTCCCAAATAACTCCAAATGACGCACCCTCAACATTGCATCCACACCTCAAAAAATAGCTAAGGATACAGTTTTAGAAAATCCCAAGCCCATGAAAGTACAGAAATTCCCCCAAATAACGCTAAACGACCCACCCGGTCTGGTTTAAACCGAAAATCAACTTATGTCAAAATAGGAATTGATTCGAAGGTCACGACCCTCGACATTGCATCCACACATCTAATAAGAGATAAGGACACTTTTTAGGAAATCCCAAGCCTAAAAAAGTACAGAAATGTCCCCAAATAACCCAAATGACCCAATTGGTCTGGTTTAAACTGAAAATAAACTTATGCCAAAATGGGTATTGATTCAAAGGTCACGACCCTCAACATCGCATTCACACGTCTAGAAAGAGATAAGGACACTATTTAGAAAATACCAAACCCAAAAAAGTACAAAAATACCCCCAAATAACCCCAAACGACCCACCTGGTCTGGTTTACATCGAAAATGAACATATGTCGAACTAGGTATCGATTCGTAGGTCAAGACCCTCAACATCGCATCTACAATTCTAATAAGAAGAGATAAGGACACTTTTTAGAGATTCCCAAACCCAAAAATGTTCAGAAATGCCCCCAAATAACCCTAAACGACCCACCCGATCAGGTTTTAATTGAAAATGAACATATGTCGAAATACGTATCAATTCGAAGGTCATGACCCCCAACATCGCATCCACACGTCTAATAATAGATAAGACACTTTTTAGAAAATCCCAAACCCAGAAAAGTCCAGAAATGCCCCTAAATTACCACAAAAGACCCACCCGGTCGGGTTTAAATCGAAAATGAACCTATGCCAAAATAGGTATCGATTCAAAGGTCACGATCCTCAACATCGCATCCACACATCTAATATGAGATAAGTACACTTTTTAGAAAACACCAAACCCTAAAAAGCATAGAAATGCCCCCAAATAACCCCAAACGACCCACTCGGTCTGGTTTAAACCGAAAATAAACATATGCCAAAATAGGTATCGATTCGAAGGTCACGACCCTCAACATCGCAATCACACATCTAATAAGAGATAATATGAAGACACTTTCTAGAAAATACCAAACACAAAAAAGTACAGAAATGCCCCAAAATAACCCCAAACGACCCACCCCGTCTGCGTTAAACCGAAAATGAACATAAGTCGAAATAGGTATTAATGCGTAGGTCATGACCCTCAACAACGGATCCACACATCTAATAGGAGATAAGGACACTTTTTAGAGAATCCCCAAACCCAAAAATGTACAGAAATGCCCCCAAATAACCCCAAACGACCCACCCGATCTGACTTAAATAAAAAATGAACATATGCCAAAATAGGTATCGGTTCAAAGGTCACGATCCTCAACATCGCATCGACACGTCTAATTAGAGATAAGGACACTTTTTAGAAAATCGCAAACTCAAAAAAGTATAGAAATGCCCCCATATAACCCCAAACGACCCACCCTGTCAGGTTTAAACAAAAAATGAACATATGTCGAAATAGGTATCGATTCAAAGCTCACGACCCTCAACATCGTTTCCACACTTCTAATTAGAGATAAGGACACTTTTTAGAAAATCCCAAACCCAAAAAAATACAGAAATGCCCCCAAATAACCCCAAATGACCCACCTAGTCTGCTTTAAACCGAAAATGAACATATGTCAAAATAGTTATCGATTTGAAGGTCAGGACCCCCAACATCGCACCCACACGTCTAATAAGAGCTAAGTCACTTTTTCGAAATTCCCAAACCTAAAAAGTACAGAAATGCCCCCAAATGACCCACCCTGTCTGGTTTAAATAAAAAATGAACATATGTCAAAACACGTATCAATTCGAAGGTCACGCCCCCAACATCGCATCCACAAATCTAAAATAAGACTCTTTTTAGAAAATCCCAAACCCAAAAAGGTGCAGAAATGCCCCCATATAACCCCAAACAACCCACTCGGTCAGGTTTAAACCGAAAATGAACATATGCCAAAATAGGTATCGATTCAAAGGTCATGATCTTCAACATTGCATCCACACATCTAATAAGAGATAAGGACACTTTTTAGAAAACACCAAATCCTAAAAAGTATAAAAATGCCCCCAAATAACCCCAAACGACCCACTCGGTCTAGTTTAAACCAAAAATGAACATATGCCGAAATAGGTATTGATTCAGAGCTCACGACCCTCAACATCGCTTCCACACGTCTAATTAGAGATAAGGACACTTTTTAGAAAACCCCAAACCCAAAAAAGTACAGAAATGCCCCCACATAACCCCAAATGACCCACCTGGTCTGGTTTAAACCGAAAAATGAACATTTGTCGAAATAGGTATCGATGCACAGGTCACGACCCTCAACAATGGATCCACACGTCTAATAAAAGATAAGGACACTTTTTAGAGAATCCCAAACCCAAAAAAGTGCAGAAATGCCCCCCAAATAACCCCAAACGACCCACCCGGTTTGGTTTAAACCGAAAATGAGCATATGTAGAAATAGTTATCGTTTCTAAGGTCACGCTCCTTAACATCGCACCCACAGGTCTAATAAGAGATAAGACACTTTTTAGAAAATCCCAAACCTAAAAAGTACAGAAATGCAACTAAATAACCCCAAACGACCCACCCCATCTGGTTTAAACCGAAAATGAACATATATCGAAATACATATCAATTCGAACGTCACGCCGCCAACATCGCATCCACAAATCTAATAAGAGATAAGATTCTTTTTAGAAAACCCCGAACCCAAAAAAGTGTAGAAATGGCCCCAAATAACCCAAAACAACCCACCCGGTCAGGTTTAAACCGAAAATGAACATATGCCAAAATAGGTATCGATTCAAAGGTCACGATTCACAACATCGCATCCACATGTCCAATATGAGATAAGTACACTTTTTAGAAAACACCAAACCCTAAAAAGCATAGAAATGCCCCCAAATAACCCCAAACGACCCACTCGATTTGGTTTAAACCGAAAATAAACATATGCCAAAATAGGTATCGATTCGAAGGTCACGACCCTCAACATCGCAATCACACATCTAATAAGAGATAATATAAAGACACTTTCTAGAAAATACCAAACACAAAAAAGTATAGAAATGCCCCAAAATAACCCTAAACGACCCACCCCGTCTGCGTTAAACCGAAAATGAACGTAAGTCGAAATAGGTATTAATGCGCAGGTCACGACCCTCTACAATGGATCTACACATCTAATAGGAGATAAGGACACTTTTAGAAATCAAACCTAAAAAGTATAGAAATGCCCCAAATAACCCAACGACCCACGGTCGGTTTAAACAAAAATGAACATATGCCAAAATAGTATCGATTCAAGGTATGATTCAACAGAGTCTAATTAGAGATAATGACACTTTTTAGAAAATCGCAAACTCAAAAAAGTATAGAAATGCCCCCAAATAACCCCAAACGACCCACCCTGTCTGGTTTAAACAAAAATGAACATATGTCGAAATAGGTATTGATTCGAAGCTCACGACCCTCAACATCGCTTCCACACTTCTAATTAGAGATAAGGACACTTTTTAGAAAATCCCAAACCCAAAATAGTACAGAAATGCCCCCAAATAACCCCAAATGACCCACCTAGTCTGCTTTAAACCGAAAATGAACATATATCGAAATAGTTATCGATTCGAACGTCAGGACCCCCAACATCGCACCCACACGGCTAATAAGATATAAGACACTTTTTAGAAATTCCCAAACCTAAAAAGTACAGAAATGCCGCCAAATAACCCCAAATGACCCACCCTGTCTGGTTTAAATAAAAAATGAACATATGTCGAAACACGTATCAATTCGAAGGTCATGCCCCCAACATCGCATCAACAAATCTAATATAAGACTCCTTTTAGAAAATCCCAAATCCAAAATGGTGCAGAAATGCCCCCATATAACCCCCAACAACCCACTCGGTCAGGTTTAAATCGAAAATGAACATATGCCAAAATAGGTATCGATTCAAAGGTCACGATCTTCAACATCGCATCCACATGTCTAATAAGAGATAAGGACACTTTTTAGAAAACACCAAACCCTAAAAAGTATAGAAATGCCCCCAAATAACCCCAAACGACCCACTCGGTCTAGTTTAAACAAAAAATGAACATATGCCGAAATAGGTATTGATTCGGAGGTCACGACCCTCAACATCGCTTCCACACCTCTAATTAGAGATAAGGACACTTTTTAGAAAATCCCAAACCCAAAAAAGTACAGAAATGCCCCCAAATAACCACAAACGACCCACCTGGTCTGGTTTAAACCGAAAATGAACATATGTCGAACTTAGTATCGATTCGCAGGTCACGACACTCAACATCGCATCTACAGTTCTAATAAGAAGAGATAAGGACACCTTTTAGAGAATCCCAAACCCAAAAAAGTATAAAAATGCCCCCAAATAACCACAAACGACCCATCTGGTCTGGTTTAAACCGAAAATGAACATATGTCAAACTTAGTATCGATTCGCAGGTCACGACACTCAACATCGCCTCTACAATTCTAATAAGAAGAGATAATGACACCTTTTAGAGAATCCCAAACCCAAAAAAGTCCAAAAATGCCCCAAAATAACCCCAAACGACCCACCCGGTCTAGCTTTAATTGAAAATGAACATATGTCGAAACACGTATCAATTCGAAGTCACGACCCCCATCATTGCATCCGGACGTCTAATAAGAGATAAGACACTTTTTAAAAAATCCCAAACCCAAAAAAGTCTAAAAATGCCCCCAATTTAACCCCAAAAGACCTACCTGATCAGGTTTAAACCGAAAATGAACATATGCCAAAATAGGAATCGATTCAAAGGTCACGATCATCAACATCGTATCCACACGTCTAATATGAGATAAATACACTTTTTAGAAAACACCAAACCCTAAAAAGTACAAAAATGCCCCCAAATAACCCCAAACGACCCACTCGGTCTAGTTTAAACCGAAAATGAACATATGCCAAAATTGGTATCGATTCGAACGTCACGACCTTCAACATCGCAACCACACATCTAATAAGAGATAATATAATTAAACTTTTTAGAAAATACCAAACAAAAAAAGTACAGAAATGCCCCAAAATAACCCCAAACGACCCACCTCGTCCGCTTTAAACTGAAAATGAACATATGTCAAAATAGGTATCGATGCGTAGCTCACGACCCTTAACAAAGGATCCACACATGTAATAAGAGATAAGGACACTTTTTAGAAAACACCAAACCCTAAAAAGTATAGAAATGCCCCCAAATAACCCCAAACGACCCACTCGGTCTAGTTTAAACCAAAAAGACATATGCCGAAATAGCTATTGATTTAGAGCTCACCACCCTCAACATCGCTTCCACACATCTAATTAGAGATAAGGACACTTTTTAGAAAAACCCAAACCCAAAAAAGTACAGAAATGCCCCCAAACGACCCACCTGGTCTGGTTTAAGTGGAAAAATGAACATATGTCGAAATAGGTATCGATGCGCAGGTCACGACCCTCAACATTGGATCCACACATCTAATAGGAGATAAGGACACTTTTTAGAGAATCCCAAACCCAAAAAAGTATAGAAAATGCCCCCACGTAACCCCAAACGACCCACCCGGTTTGGTTTAAAGCGAAAATGAACATATGTCGAAATAGTTATCGATTCAAAGGTCATGACCCTTAACATCGCACCCACACGTCTAATAAGAGATAAGAAACTTTTTAGCAATTCCCAAACCAAAAAAGTACAGATATGCCGCCAAATAACCCAAAACGACCCACCCTGTCTGGTTTAAATAAAAAATGAACATATGTCGAAACACGTATCAATTCGAAGGTCACACCCCCAACATCGCATCCACAAATCTAATATAAGACTCTTTTTAGAATATCCCAGACCCAAAAAAGTGCAGAAATGCCCCCAAATAACCCAAAACAACCCACCCGGTCAGGTTTAAACCGAAAATGAACATATGCCAAAATAGGTATCGATTCAAAGGTCACGATCCTCAACATCCCATCCACACATCTAATAAGAGATAACGACACTTTTTAGAAAATCCCAAACCCAAAAAAAGTATAGAAATGCCCCCAAATAACCCCAAACGACCAGCATCGGTCTGGTTAAAACCGAAAATGAACTTATGCCGAAATGGGTATTGATTCAAAGGTCACGACCCTCAACATCGCATCCACACGTCTAGTAAGAGATAAGGACACTTTTTAGAAATTACCAAATCCAAAAAAGTATAAAAATGCCCCCAAATAACCACAAACGAACCACCTGGTCTGGTTTAAACCGAAAATGAACATATGTCGAACTTAGTATCGATTCGCAGGTCACGACACTCAACATCGCATCTACAGTTCTAATAAGAAGAGATAAGGACACCTTTTAGAGAATCCCAAACCCAAAAAAGTATAAAAATGCCCCCAAATAACCACAAACGACCCACCTGGTCTGGTTTAAACCGAAAATGAACATATGTCAAACTTAGTATCGATTCGCAGGTCACGACACTCAACATCGCCTCTACAGTTCTAATAAGAAGAGATAATGACACCTTTTAGAGAATCCCAAACCCAAAAAAGTATAAAAATGCCCTCAAATAACCACAAATGACCCACCTGGTGTGGTTAAAACCGAAAATAAACATATGTCAAACTTAGTATCGATTCGCAGGTCACGACACTCAACATCGCATCTACAGTTCTAATAAGAAGAGATAAGGACACCTTTTAGAGAATCCCAAACCCAAAAAAGTTCAAAAATGCCCCCAAATAACCACAAACGACCCACCTGGTCTGGTTTAAACCGAAAATGAACATATGTCAAACTTAGTATCGATTCGCAGGTCACGACACTCAACATCGCCTCTATAGTTCTAATAAGAAGAGATAATGACACCTTTTAGAGAATCTCAAACCCAAAAAAGTTCAAAAATGCCCCAAAATAAACCCAAACGACCCACCGCTCTAGTTTTAATTGAAAATGAACATATGTCGAAACACATATCAATTCGAAGGTCACGACCCCCATCATCGTATCCGCTTGTCTAATAAGAGATAAGACACTTTTTAGAAAATCCCAAACCCAAAAAAGTCCAGAAATGCCCCCAATTTACCCCAAAAGACCTACCTGATCAGGTTTAAACCGAAAATGAACATATGCCAAAATAGGTATCGATTCAAAGGTCACGATCATCAACATCGTATCCACACATCTAATATGAGATAAGTACACTTTTTAGAAAACACCAAACCCTAAAAAGTACAAAAATGCCCCCAAATAACCCCAAACGACCCACTCGGTCTAGTTTAGACCGAAAATGAACATAGGCCAAAATTGGTATCGATTCGAACGTCACGACCCTCAACATCGCAACCACACATCTAATAAGAGATAATATAATAAAACTTTTTAGAAAATACCAAACAAAAAAAGTACAGAAATGCCCCAAAATAACCCCAAACGACCCACCTCGCCCGCTTTAAACCGAAAATGAACATATGTCAAAATAGGTATCGATGCGCAGCTCACGACCCTCAACAAAGGATCCACACATGTAATAGGAGATAAGGACACTTTTTAGAGAATCCCAAACCCAAAAAAGTACAGAAATGCCCCCAAATAATCCCAAACGACCCTCTCGGTGAGGTTTAAACCGAAAATGAACATATGCCAAAATAGGTATCGATTCAAAGGTCACGATCCTCAACATCGCATCCACACATCTAATAAGAGATAAGGACACTTTTTAGAAAACACCAAACCCTAAAAAAGTACAGAAATGCCCCCAAATAACCCCAAACGACCCACTCGGTCTAGTTTAAACGAAAAAATGAACATATGCCAAAATAGGTATCGATGCGCAGGTCACGACCCTCAACAATGGATCCACACATCTAATAGGAGATAAGGACACTTTTTAGAGAATCCCAAACACAAAAAAGTACAGAAAATGCCCCCACGTAACCCCAAACGACCCACCCGGTTTGGTTTAAAGCAAAAATGAACATATGTCGAAATAGTTATCGATTCAAAGGTCACGACCCTTAACATCACACGCACACGTCTAATAAGAGATAAGAAACTTTTTAGAAATTCCCAAACCTAAAAAGAATGAGAAATGCCTCGAAATAACCCTAACGACCCACCCTGTCTGGTTTAAATAAAAAATGAACATATGTCGAAACACATATCAATTCGAAGGTCACGCCCCCAACATCGCATCCACAAATCTAATATAAGACTCTTTTAGAAAATCCCAAACCCAAAATGGTGCAGAAATGCCCCCATATAACCCCAAACAACCCACTCGGTCAGGTTTAAACCGAAAATGAACAAATGCCAAAATAGGTATCGATTCAAAGCTCACGATCTTCAACATCACATCCATACGTCTAATAAGAGATAAGGACACCTTTTAGAAAACAACAAACCCTAAAAAGTATAGAAATGCCCCCAATTAACCCCGAACGACCCACTCGGTCTAGTTTAAACAAAAAATGAACATATGCCGAAATAGGTATTGATTCGGAGGTCACGACCCTCAACATCGCTTCCACACCTCTAATTAGAGATAAGGACATTTTTTAGAAAATCCCAAACCCAAAAAAGTACAGAAATGCACCCAAATAACCCCAAACGACCCACCTGGTCTGGTTTAAACCGAAAAATGAACATTTGTCGAAATGGGTATCGATGCGCAGGTCACGACCCTCAACAACGGATCCACACGTCTAGTAAAAGATAAGGACACTTTTTAGAGAATCCCAAACCCAAAAAAGTGCAAAAATGCCCCCCAAATAACCCCAAATGACACACCCGGTTTGGTTTAAACCGAAAATGAGCGTAGGTCGAAATAGTTATCGTTTCTCGGTCACGCCCCTTAACATCGCACCCACACGTCTAATAAGAGATAAGACACTTTTAAAAAATCCCAAACCTAAAAAGTACAGAAATGCAACTAAATAACCCCAAACGACCCACCCTGTCTAGTTTAAACCGAAAATGAACATATATCGAAATACGTATCAATTCGAAGGTCATGCCCCCAACATCGCATCCACACATCTAATAAGAGATAAGACTCTTTTTAGAAAATCCCAAACCCAAAAAAGTGCAGAAATGCCCCCAAAACAACCCACCCGATCAGGTTTAAACCGAAAATGAGCATATGCCAAAATAGGTATCAATTCAAAGGTCACGATCCTCAACATCACATCCACACATCTAATAAGAGATAACGACACTTTTTAGAAAATCCCAAGCCAAAAAAAGTACAGAAATGCCCCCAAATAACCCCAAACGACCCAACATCCGGTTAAAACCGAAAATGAACTTATGCTGAAATGGGTATTGATTCAAAGGTCACAACCCTCAACATCGCATCCACACTTCTCGTAAGAGATAAGGACACTTTTTAGAAATTACCAAATCCAAAAAAGTATAAAAATACCCCCAAATAACCACAAACGACCCACCCAGTCCGGTTTAAACCGAAAATGAACATATGTCAAACTTAGTATCGATTCGCAGGTCACAACACTCAACATCGCCTCTATAGTTCTAATAAGAAGAGATAATGACACCTTTTAGAGAATCCCAAACCCAAAAAAGTATAAAAATGCCCTCAAATAACCACAAATGACCCACCTGGTGTGGTTTAAACCGAAAATGAACATATGTCAAACTTAGTATCGATTCGCAGGTCACGACACTCAACATCCCATCTACAGTTCTAATAAGAAGAGATAAGGACACCTTTTAGAGAATCCCAAACCCAAAAAAGTTCAAAAATGCCCCCAAATAACCACAAACGACCCACCTGGTCTGGTTTAAACCGAAAATGAACATATGTCAAACTTAGTATCGATTCGCAGGTCACGACACTCAACATCGCCTCTATAGTTCTAATAAGAAGAGATAATGACACCTTTTAGAGAATCTCAAACCCAAAAAAGTTCAAAAATGCCCCAAAATAAACCCAAACGACCCACCCGGTCTAGTTTTAATTGAAAATGAACATATGTCGAAACACGTATCAATTCGAAGGTCACGACCCCCATCATCGTATCCGCTTGTCTAATAAGAGATAAGACACTTTTTAGAAAATCCCAAACCCAAAAAGGTCCAAAAATGCCCCCAATTTACCCCCAAAAAACCTACCCGATCAGGTTTAAACCGAAAATGAACATATGCCAAAATAGGCATCGATTCGAAGGTCACGTCATCAACATCGTATCCACACATCTAATATGAGATAAGTACACTTTTTAGAAAACACCAAACCCTAAAAAGTACAAATATGCCCCCAAATAACCCCAAACGACCCACTCGGTCTAGTTTAGACCGAAAATGAACATAGGCCAAAATTGGTATCGATTCGAACGTCATGACCCTCAACATCGCAACCACACATCTAATAAGAGATAATATAATAAAACTTTTTAGAAAATACCAAACAAAAAAAGTGCAGAAATTGTCACAAAGTAATCAATGAGATTACTCTGCATCGGTAGGTTGGACTTCCTTAATCTTCTCTGCCAATGAGGGTTGTACTGTCAGGGCGAAAAATAACATAGTAGCATCATCAATTAACACTTCCAACCCCATTCTTCTAGCTTCCTCTATAAGCTGCTCATTGACTGTTAAAGTTGGCAAGGAAGGGTTTGTGATTTCCTACTAAGTGCATCTGCCACCACATTGGCTTTGCTTAAATGGTATTGGATAGTGCCGGATAGAGGGGTTAAAAGCGTGCTCAACTCTCGCTCCAGGATTGCTTAGTTATTTAGCTTAAACTAAGTTGTATTGATTTGTCCTCTAATAGTATCCACCTTACACAATGGTATAAATCAATTCCGATTTATTTAATATAAAGTCCGATGTATATAAGGACCCAAGTGAAAATCAAACTCGAGCTTATACTTCTAGAAATAGAGAGATGCAACTATTTCCATATACTTCGTCCAGTATCTGTACTCCAAAAATTTTGGGTTGAATGACACAAGGCTGTACTACTTTGCTTACCTGGCTGTTCCTATGAGGACTTTCACTTTCGATCCTCCACTACCTAACTCAGCTTTAGAATGAATTGGAATATTGATGGAATCCCTACTATTCACTCCCAATAACGGAGGGGACATTCGGGGACCCATTACTCCACTCATATCTATTGTTGAGCAAAGTTTTGTCGAATCCTTCGCCAGTTCCTTTTAGTTCTTGATCGCACTTGGCTACACTAACACCCGATATAATACTATTCATCAACTTAAATTGCTAGATCTATCATTCTCTTCCAACTACATGATATAATCCATACCTCCTAGCATCCGTCCTAAATTATCCTTTCTAGATATCCATCGGTTCGTGGGTGTATAGACATATCGAGATTCAACTACGTGCCTATATATATATATATATTTTTTCACCGTCCCTTCAGAATCTAGACACAAATCTTGGGTTTCCTACTGGACAAGGTCCCTGAACGTATCAGGCCCATACACCAAGCCAATCCCAGCATTCCCGGTAGATTTACCACCAAGTCCTAAAAATGGCTCTCCTGAGAGACATGTGGGACCATAGGCTTACCTAAGGGTACTTAGGACCAATACTCAAAATTTCTAGGTGGTTCCCAAAGAAAGCCCGGGCCAGTCACTAAGGCCACGAGAAAAATGAAAGATAATTTCTCCCTAATCATTAGCCTACGTAACAAGTCCTACGGAAAGTCTCTCACCGACAGCTAGCTTACGCAAGTTGGAATTACAACTAACGACCGTGGGTGACTAAATTGAGTCGTAAACTCTAAAATCAATAATGCGTGCACAGGTGATAGGTATAGACATAAGGTACCTGTCACTGCGCCTGATGATGACTCTGCCTCATCTGCAGGCATGTTGAATACACTCCCCTGGGGTTGCATGGGACCGATGGCCTGCAGGTTTGGCACATACACGGGCTTACTGTACGAGCAAGTCTTGGACATATGCCCCCGCTTGTTGCAGTCGTAGCAACGAATGCCCAGGTGATGAGTTTGAGGTGTTTGTGAAAAGGCTCAGGTGAGCTTTTCTTTTGTATAAATTAGCTATTTGCTAATCCATCTCAATGTGTAAGCTTCTTCCCGTTCCTATACCTGCTTATGGTATGATTCACTATTCAAAATGTTATTCGTAATGTTCCTAACCACAATTTTTCTTCTTTTTTTTTTTTTTTTTTTTATTTTTTATTTATTTATTTATTTATTTATTTTTATAGACCAAGGGCCCCAATTTTTTTATTGGTATTGGTGTATCTTGAAGTCGTTGGGCTTATGCAACAGCAATCCTATAATGTATAAATTTTCCTAATATATACAATAGCTCTTTATGGTTAGGCTAATCCCAGTTATCATTATATTTTACATCATTGTCCATGACTTTACCCTCATAAACCTTAGTATATATCCTTTTTTTTTTTTTTTTTTTTTTTTTTTTTTTTTTTGTAACTCCTAGGGTTTAGTATGTAGTTTCTCATCTTTTCTTCATTTCTAAACTGGTTTATGTTCTATAGAAGTCTCCTACCTTTATTTGTATTATCAAAGCATTGTTCTATCAGCAAAATTTATATATTCTCCCTTGTTGTACTGATTCTTGTTTATGGTTAAGGCTTTTAATATTTAACCCTAATTTAGAGTAAATCGGGTCGTGTGAACACTGAGTTAGTCCATGAGGTAGAGCATCACGCTCTGATACCAAGCTGTCACACCCCCATCCCTGAACCACGGGAAATGCAACCGGAGCATACAACTACGCTCTCCAACCACCAGAATCACTGATGCAGTACCCAAGACTAACTCATTCACAACGACAGATAATAGGTAAAAAGGAAAGGATTAATATTAATAACATCAGAGTTAGCAGAAGCTAGGTGATAGCATATAAAATATTATCTATTCAAGTTTACCCCTTCAAGTACAATTCGTTCTAATCAGGACTTATGTATTACCTACTATATAAATAATACATCTATCATGAAAGGAATCAAACGAATACACATATAATTCAAAATGAATAATCAAGTGCATCAAAAGATGGCCACCGGCCATAAGTCACTGTCCCGCCAAGGAACACATATCGCAGCAACACTCTGGTCCATGCTCCACGATCTACGGAGCCCACCAATCAACGTAACCAGCCTCAGGAGTCTCGTACTCTGTGCCACTCTGCTCGAATGTACCTGCATCAACTAAAAATATGTTTTCTCGAGGAGTGAGCTCCAACTGAGCCCAATGAGTGGCTAAGCCACACAAACATACACAATAATAATAATGAATGGGGTTGACTGCAAACCATACATGATGGACGGATACCAAGGTGTCCCATACCACCAAGGTAGACCGTACATCACATACAATTTACAATCATGCTACATGAATGAATGATGATGTATAGTTTTATTGTTATCCACCTAACACACAACTAAGTCAGGTATAGTACTATAGCAACACCTTAGGTAGCATCCCCGACATCGGTACCATAAACGGATGGTATACCGGCGATGACAAACCCGAGTCACGCTGGAAGCCTGCTGTACCGGTCTCCACCAAGAGATATACGCAAACCCCCAAGTCAAATCCCGTCCTGGCGTTCGGCCCAAAATACGGTTGGCGCCCGAACTTCCCGGGTGGGTATACCCGAATAACGGTCGGAACCCACGGATTTGACCGACACCTAACCCCCTGTCGGTAAGGGTCATAGTACTGGGTAAACATTTATCCTAGCCAGCATTCACCTATTGTATGAGTGAGGTACGCATGTGCATAAGCCAGAGGCCGAGTCCATAGATACCGAAATACGGTCGGCCGGCTATCCTCTCGCCCCTCTAGCCCATAAGCGTATACAAGTACGAGATGTGAATACCGAAGGTAGTCGGTCGGTCACCATCCCGTTTCCACCTAATGCAATGGACAATTCTAATGCAATTTCAAGTACGGTAATCTCAAGCCCAGCACCCACCGGCACTTGGATCCCGCTTCCGAAGCCCTAGATCTACATGCCATGAGTGAGTCCATATTATGGAATCCCCAGGTCCAGCACCAACCGGCACCCGAGTCCCATAACTAAATCCAACACCATTCGCACCATAGTGCAGTAAAATAAATAATATCGCAAGACAAGAATGTAAAGTCCTATCAACATCTAAACATTTATATCGCCCTATATCTTACTAATAATTAAATATTATAGCACACATGCATGAATGACATTCGCAAGACACGACACACAAACATTCCATAAATTAAGACGTTTGCTTAACTCACTCACCTGATTCTCAGTCAATCGTCAGTACGGAGCTCTTCAAATCGGCGTTCGATGCCAAGTACACTTGTCCCACGTACTAATACGCCCGAGTGGGTCGAGTCAACCTAAAGAGAGTGTACAACGTGGGGAGAGATTAGTGCCTTAGGGCTAGAAGAGTTGGGCCCCATAAGTTATCAAACAAGGCTAAAATAGGGGACCGGCACATACAAAGAAGGCTATATCATGTGCCTGTCCATGTGCTCGTCCATGTGCCTGTCCCTCTCGGACTTTCCCACCGCAGATCTAGGTTCTCGGGACGGCACTTGCATGTGCCTGTCCATGTGACTGTCCCTCTCGGACCTCCCACGGCAGATCTTTCTCGGGGACTGGCACTTGCATGTGCCTGTCCATGTGCCTGTCCCTCTCGGACTTCCCACCGCAGATCTAGTTTCTCGGGACTGGCACTTGGATGTGCCTGTCCACGTGCGATCTTCTTGTTCATGCCATTCCGAGAATGGTTTTGCAGCCCCAAAGTCTTGGGCTAAAATGGGGTATTCTTTGGGTTTTTTAGGGGTCTCTTTGGCCATGAGAACAACTCCAACCAAGGTGCCATAGCACATACCCAACATGGGTTTGTAAACCCCATGATCGATTAGGTTTTCCTCCATTAAAATACATATGGAAAGAAAACTCATGGGTTTGGGTATTGGGGTTTTGAAAGGGTCTTTAATCAATGTTATTTAACACTCCTCAAACCCACACATCTACGGTCTTCCATGAGGGTTGGTAAAACCCATAAATGGAGGTAAATCCCCAACTTAGGGTTCATAAATGGAGAAGGATGAATGGGTTTAAGGTAGGGTTAGGTGCTTCATAGTTAAACATCAAGGATTTGCCATTAATGGCTCTTCTAATTGAGTAGATGGAGCACTCAAGGTGTGCTCAACCAATTCAAACCCTAGGTAATAGAATTAGGGAAAGAGAGATGGAGAGAGAGAGAGAGAGAGAGAGAGAGAGAGAAAGAGACTCACCAAGGGTTGATGATGATAGCTTGTGCTCCACCATACTTCTCCCTTCTCCTTCCTTCTTCCTCTTCTTCTTTCTTCTTCTTTCTTCTTCTTCTTTCTTTTTCTCTTTCTTCTTCTTTCTTTTTCTCCTCTCCTCTCCACGATTTAGGATTGAAATGTGAGGTGAATAGTAGTTTTGGGTCTTTAATAACCCATCTAGGCATTAGGTCTTGTTTGGTTAGTCTCAAGTCCTTAGGTCCATTTGTTTAGGAGCTTGTTTGGTTAGGTATAAG
The DNA here is from genome assembly GCF_018873765.1 of Telopea speciosissima. Lineage (NCBI taxonomy): Eukaryota > Viridiplantae > Streptophyta > Magnoliopsida > Proteales > Proteaceae > Telopea > Telopea speciosissima. The sequence continues at coordinate 18,350 of NW_025317513.1, forward strand.
CCCAAGGTCTAGTTTAAGTCATTGGGCCATTGGATCCACTTGGGCCCATGGCCCATGGCCCATGTCCTAAGTTCTAGTTATAATTAGAAAGAGACTAAGCTCCTAAGCCCAAGCCCATTCTAGTTCTTATGCTTATTAATGGTCATGCATAGGCATGAATTATTCGGATAGTGACTTACTCCCAATCATCGCTAAGTGGATAAGGGCGATTCAGGTGCGGGCCCCACGGATCCCTATCATAAGGGAATTCCAAGAATATGCTTTTGTGGACGATTTTCCCCCTTTCTCTGACGGTGGATCTTTCCTCGAGGACTTCCCCTGTTTGCGGTCGACAATCTCGTGTGATGGCTTGAGTATTATGACCCACGAGTTCACGAGCGTACTCCACTCTTGGTTCTACACAAAAGGTTTAAACCAGACCAGGTGGTCGATCGCGTTTCAAACCGGGTTTTGGGCACGGATTTAACATCCTCCCCACCTTATAAGAATTTCGTCTTCGAAATTGAGACGTACCTAGGTATCTGCATAGGTGAGGATACTTCGACCGCACTTCGCCTTCTCATTAACAAGATGCCCCTTTAATCAATGAGATTACTCTGCATCGGTAGGTTGGACTTCCTTAATCTTCTCTGCCAATGAGGGTTGTACTGTCAGGGCGAAAAATAACATAGTAGCATCATCAATTAACACTTCCAACCCCATTCTTCTAGCTTCCTCTATAAGCTGCTCATTGACTGTTAAAGTTGGCAAGGAAGGGTTTGTGATTTCCTACTAAGTGCATCTGCCACCACATTGGCTTTGCTTAAATGGTATTGGATAGTGCCGGATAGAGGGGTTAAAACTGTGCTCAACTTCTGCTCCAGGACTGCTTAGTTATTTAGCTTAAACTAAGTTGTATTGATTTGTCCTCTAATAGTATCCACCTTACACAATGGTATAAATCAATTCCGATTTATTTAATATAAAGTCCAGTGTATATAAGGACCCAGTGAAAATCAAACTCTGAGCTTATACTTCTAGAAATAGAGAGATGCAACTATTTCCATATACTTCGTCCAGTATCTGTACTCCAAAAATTTTGGGTTGAATGACACAAGGCTGTACTACTTTGCTTACCTGGCTGTTCCTATGAGGACTTTCACTTTCGATCCTCCACTACCTAACTCAGCTTTAGAATGAATTGGAATATTGATGGAATCCCTACTATTCACTCCCAATAACGGAGGGGACATTCAGGGACCCATTACTCCACTCATATCTATTGTTGAGCAAAGTTTTGTCGAATCCTTCAGTTCCAGTTCCTTTTAGTTCTTGACTGCACTTGGCTACACTAACACCCGATATAATACTATTCATCAACTTAAATTGCTAGATCTATCATTCTCTTCCAACTACATGATATAATCCATACCTCCTAGCATCCGTCCTAAATTATCCTTTCTAGATATCCATCGGTTCGTGGGTGTATAGACATATCGAGATTCAACTACGTGCCTATATATATATATATATTTTTTCACCGTCCCTTCAGAATCTAGACACAAATCTTGGGTTTCCTACTGGACAAGGTCCCTGAACGTATCAGGCCCATACACCAAGCCAATCCCAGCATTCCCGGTAGATTTACCACCAAGTCCTAAAAATGGCTCTCCTGAGAGACATGTGGGACCATAGGCTTACCTAAGGGTACTTAGGACCAATACTCAAAATTTCTAGGTGGTTCCCAAAGAAAGCCCGGGCCAGTCACTAAGGCCACGAGAAAAATGAAAGATAATTTCTCCCTAATCATTAGCCTACGTAACAAGTCCTACGGAAAGTCTCTCACCGACATGACTAGCTTACGCAAGTTGGAATTACAACTAACGACCGTGGGTGACTAAATTGAGTCGTAAACTCTAAAATCAATAATGCGTGCACAGGTGATAGGTATAGACATAAGGTACTGTCACTGCCCTGATGATGACTCTGCCTCATCTGCGCAGGCATGTTGAATACACTCCCACAGGGTTGCATGGGACCGATGGCCTGCAGGTTTGGCACATACACGGGCTTAATGCGAGCAAGTCTTGGACATATGCCCCGCTTGTTGCGAGTCGTAGCAACGAATGCCCAGGTGATGAGTTTGAGGTGTTTGTGAAAAGGCTCGGAGTGAGCTTTTCTTTTGTATAAATTAGCTATTTGCTAATCCATCTCAATGTGTAAGCTTCTTCCCGTTCCTATACCTGCTTATGGTATGATTCACTATTCAAAATGTTATTCGTAATGTTCCTAACCACAATTTTTCTTCTTTTTTTTTTTTTTTTTTTTTTTATTTTTTATTTATTTATTTATTTATTTATTTTTATAGACCAAGGGCCCCAATTTTTTATTGGTATTGGTGTATCTTGAAGTCGTTGGGCTTATGCAACAGCAATCCTATAATGTATAAATTTTCCTAATATATACAATAGCTCTTTATGGTTAGGCTAATCCCAGTTATCATTATATTTTACATCATTGTCCATGACTTTACCCTCATAAACCTTAGTATATATCCTTTTTTTTTTTTTTTTTTTTTTTTTTGTAACTCCTAGGGTTTAGTATGTAGTTTCTTATCTTTTCTTCATTTCTAAACTGGTTTATGTTCTATAGAAGTCTCCTACCTTTATTTGTATTATCAAAGCATTGTTCTATCAAGCAAAATTTATATATTCTCCCTTGTTGTCTCGATTCTTGTTTATGGTTAAGGCTTTTAATATTTAACCCTAATTTAGAGTAAATCGGGTCGTGTGAACACCGAGTTAGTCCATGAGGTAGAGCATCACGCTACGATACCAAGTCATCACACCCCCATCCCTGAACCACGGGAAATGCAACCGGAGCATACAACTACGCTCTCCAACCACCGAGAATCACCGATGCAGTACCCAAGACTAACTCATTCACAACGACAGATAATAGGTAAAAAGGAAAGGATTAATATTAATAACATCAGAGTTAGCAGAAGCTAGGTGATAGCATATAAAATATTATCTATTCAAGTTTACCCCTTCAAGTACAATTCGTTCTAATCAGGACTTATGTATTACCTACTATATAAATAATACATCTATCATGAAAGGAATCAAACGAATACACATATAATTCAAAATGAATAATCAAGTGCATCAAAAGATGGCCACCGCCATAAGTCACTTGTCCCGCCAAGGAACACATATCGCAGACAACACTCGGTCCATGCTCCACGATCTACGGAGCCCACCAATCAACGTAACCAGCCTCGGGAGTCTCGTACTCTGTGCCACTCTGCTCGAATGTACTGCATCAACTAAAAATATGTTTTCTCGAGGAGTGAGCTCCAATCGAGCCCAATGAGTGGCTAAGCCACACAAACATACACAATAATAATAATGAATGGGGTTGACTGCAAACCATACATGATGGACGGATACCAAGGTGTCCCATACCACCAAGGTAGACCGTACATCACATACAATTTACAATCATGCTACATGAATGAATGATGATGTATAGTTTTATTGTTATCCACCTAACACACAACTAAGTCAGGTATAGTACTATAGCAACACCTTAGGTAGCATCCCCGACATCGGTACCATAAACGGATGGTATACCGACGATGACAAACCCGAGTCACGCCGGAAGCCTGCTGTACCGGTCTCCACCAAGAGATATACGCAAACCCCAAGTCAAATCCCGTCTGGCGTTCGGCCCAAAATACGGTTGGCGCCCGAACTTCCCGGTGGGTATACCCGAATAACGGTCGGAACCCAGATTTGACCGACACCTAACCCCTCGGTAAGGGTCATAGTCTTGGGTAAACATTTATCCTAGCCCGACATTCACCTATTGTATGAGTGAGGTACGCATGTGCATAAGCCGAGGCCGAGTCCATAGATACCGAAATACGGTCGGCCGGCTATCCTCTCGCCCCTCTAGCCCATAAGCGTATACAAGTACGAGATGTGAATACCGAAGGTAGTCGGTCGGTCACCATCCCGTTTCCACCTAATGCAATGGACAATTCTAATGCAATTTCAAGTACGGTAATCCTCAAGCCCAAGACCCACCGGCACTTGGATCCCGCTTCGAAGCCCTAGATCTACATGCCATGAGTGAGTCCATATTATGGAATCCCCAGGTCCAGCACCAACCGGCACCCGAGTCCCATAACTAAATCCAACACCATTCGCACCATAGTGCAGTAAAATAAATAATATCGCAAGACAAGAATGTAAAGTCCTATCAACATCTAAACATTTATATCGCCCTATATCTTACTAATAATTAAATATTATAGCACACATGCATGAATGACATTCGCAAGACACGACACACAAACATTCCATAAATTAAGACGTTTGCTTAACTCACTCACCTGATTCTCAGTCAATCGTCAGTACGGAGCTCTTCAAATCGGCGTTCGATGCCAAGTACACTGTCCCACGTACTAATACGCCCCCGAGCTGGGTCAGTCAACCTAAAGAGAGTGTACAACGTGGGGAGAGATTAGTGCCTTAGGGCTAGAAGAGTTGGGCCCCATAAGTTATCAAACAAGGCTAAAATAGGGGACAGGCACATACAAAGAAGGCTATATCATGTGCCTGTCCATGTGCCTGTCCCTCTCGGACTTTCCCACCGAGATCTAGGTTCTCGGGGGTGGCACTTGCATGTGCCTGTCCATGTGGTATCCCTCTCGGACCTCCCACCGGCAGATCTTTCTCGGGGGCACTTGCATGTGCCTGTCCATGTGCCTGTCCCTCTCAGACTTCCCACCGGCAGATCTAGTTTCTCAGGGACTGGCACTTGGATGTGCCTGTCCACGTGCCAGTCTTGCTGTTCATGCCATTCCGAGAATGGTTTTGCAGCCCCAAAGTCTTGGGCTAAAATGGGGTATTCTTTGGGTTTTTTAGGGGTCTCTTTGGCCATGAGAACAACTCCAACCAAGGTGCCATAGCACATACCCAACATGGGTTTGTAAACCCCATGATCGATTAGGTTTTCCTCCATTAAAATACATATGGAAAGAAAACTCATGGGTTTGGGTATTGGGGTTTTGAAAGGGTCTTTAATCAATGTTATTTAACACCCCTCAAACCCACACATCTACGGTCTTCCATGAGGGTTGGTAAAACCCATAAATGGAGGTAAATCCCCAACTTAGGGTTCATAAATGGAGAAGGATGAATGGGTTTAAGGTAGGGTTAGGTGCTTCATAGTTAAACATCAAGGATTTGCCATTAATGGCTCTTCTAATTGAGTAGATGGAGCACTCAAGGTGTGCTCAACCAATTCAAACCCTAGGTAATAGAATTAGGGAAAGAGAGATGGAGAGAGAGAGAGAGAGAGAGAGAGAGAGAAAGAGACTCACCAAGGGTTGATGATGATAGCTTGTGCTCCACCATACTTCTCCCTTCTCCTTCCTTCTTCCTCTTCTTCTTTCTTCTTCTTTCTTCTTCTTCTTTCTTTTTCTCTTTCTTCTTCTTTCTTTTTCTCCTCTCCTCTCCACGATTTAGGATTGAAATGTGAGGTGAATAGTAGTTTTGGGTCTTTAATAACCCATCTAGGCATTAGGTCTTGTTTGGTTAGTCTCAAGTCCTTAGGTCCATTTGTTTAGGAGCTTGTTTGGTTAGGTATAAGCCCAAGGTCTAGTTTAAGTCATTGGGCCATTGGATCCACTTGGGCCCATGGCCCATGGCCCATGTCCTAAGTTCTAGTTATAATTAGAAAGAGACTAAGCTCCTAAGCCCAAGCCCATTCTAGTTCTTATGCTTATTAATGGTCATGCATAGGCATGAATTATTCGGATAGTGACTTACTCCCAATCATCGCTAAGTGGATAAGGGCGATTCAGGTGCGGGCCCCACGGATCCCTATCATAAGGGAATTCCAAGAATATGCTTTCGTGGACGATTTTCCCCCCTTTCTCTGACGGTGGATCTTTCCTCGAGGACTTCCCCTGTTTCGCGGTCGACAATCTCGTGTGATGGCTTGAGTATTATGACCCACAGTTCACGAGCGTACTCCACTCTTGGTTCTACACAAAAGGTTTAAACCAGACCGGTGGTCAGATCGCGTTTCAAATCGGGTTTTGGGCACGGATTTAACAGAAATGCCCCAAAATAACCCTAAACGACCCACCTCGTCCGCTTTAAACTGAAAATGAACATATGTCAAAATAGGTATCGATGCGCAGCTCACGACCCTCAACAAAGGATCCACACATGTAATAGGAGATAAGGACACTTTTTAGAGAATCCGAAACCCAAAAATAGTACAGAAATTCCCCCAAATAATCCCAAACGACCCTCTCGGTGAGGTTTAAACCGAAAATGAACATATGCCAAAATAGGTATCGATTCAAAGGTCACGATCCTCAACATCGCATCCACACATCTAATAAGAGATAAGGACACTTTTTAGAAAACACCAAACCCTAAAAAGTACAGAAATGCCCCCAAATAACCCCAAACGACCCACTCGGTCTAGTTTAAACGAAAAAATGAACATATGCCAAAATAGGTATCGATGCGCAGGTCACGACCCTCAACAATGGATCCACACATCTAATAGGAGATAAGGACACTTTTTAGAGAATCCCAAACACAAAAAAGTACAGAAAATGCCCCCACGTAACCCCAAACGACCCACCCGGTTTGGTTTAAAGCAAAAATGAACATATGTCGAAATAGTTATCGATTCAAAGGTCACGACCCTTAACATCACACGCACACGTCTAATAAGAGATAAGAAACTTTTTAGAAATTCCCAAACCTAAAAAGTACAGAAATGCTGCGAAATAACCCTAACGACCCACCCTGTCTGGTTTAAATAAAAAATGAACATATGTCGAAACACATATCAATTCGAAGGTCACGCCCCCAACATCGCATCCACAAATCTAATATAAGACTCTTTTTAGAAAATCCCAAACCCAAAAAGGTGCAGAAATGCCCCCATATAACCCCAAACAACCCACTCGGTCAGGTTTAAACCGAAAATGAACAAATGCCAAAATAGGTATCGATTCAAAGCTCACGATCTTCAACATCGCATCCACACGTCTAATAAGAGATAAGGACACCTTTTAGAAAACAACAAACCCTAAAAAGTATAGAAATGCCCCCAATTAACCCCAAACGACCCACTCGGTCTAGTTTAAACAAAAAATGAACATATGCCGAAATAGGTATTGATTCGGAGGTCACGACCCTCAACATCGCTTCCACACCTCTAATTAGAGATAAGGACATTTTTTAGAAAATCCCAAACCCAAAAAAGTACAGAAATGCACCCAAATAACCCCAAACGACCCACCTGGTCTGGTTTAAACCGAAAAATGAACATTTGTCGAAATGGGTATCGATGCGCAGGTCACGACCCTCAACAACGGATCCACACGTCTAGTAAAAGATAAGGACACTTTTTAGAGAATCCCAAACCCAAAAAAGTGCAAAAATGCCCCCCAAATGACCCACCCGGTTTGGTTTAAACCGAAAATGAGCGTAGGTCGAAATAGTTATCGTTTCTCAGGTCACGCCCCTTAACATCGCACCCACACGTCTAATAAGAGATAAGACACTTTTTAAAAAATCCCAAACCTAAAAAGTACAGAAATGCAACTAAATAACCCCAAACGACCCACCCTGTCTAGTTTAAACCGAAAATGAACATATATCGAAATACGTATCAATTCGAAGGTCATGCCCCCAACATCGCATCCACACATCTAATAAGAGATAAGACTCTTTTTAGAAAATCCCAAACCCAAAAAAGTGCAGAAATGCCCCCAAAACAACCCACCCGATCAGGTTTAAACCGAAAATGAGCATATGCCAAAATAGGTATCAATTCAAAGGTCACGATCCTCAACATCACATCCACACATCTAATAAGAGATAACGACACTTTTTAGAAAATCCCAAGCCAAAAAAAGTACAGAAATGCCCCCAAATAACCCCAAACGACCCAACCATCGGTTAAAACCGAAAATGAACTTATGCTTGAAATGGGTATTGATTCAAAGGTCACAACCCTCAACATCGCATCCACACTTCTCGTAAGAGATAAGGACACTTTTTAGAAATTACCAAATCCAAAAAAGTATAAAAATACCCCCAAATAACCACAAACGACCCACCTGGTCTGGTTTAAACCGAAAATGAACATATGTCAAACTTAGTATCGATTCGCAGGTCACGACACTCAACATCGCCTCTATAGTTCTAATATGAAGAGATAATGACACCTTTTAGAGAATCCCAAACCCAAAAAAGTATAAAAATGCCCTCAAATAACCACAAATGACCCACTGGTGTGGTTTAAACCGAAAATGAACATATGTCAAACTTAGTATCGATTCGCAGTCACGACACTCAACATCCCATCTACAGTTCTAATAAGAAGAGATAAGGACACCTTTTAGAGAATCCCAAACCCAAAAAAGTTCAAAAATGCCCCCAAATAACCACAAACGACCCACGGTCTGGTTTAAACCGAAAATGAACATATGTCAAACTTAGTATCGATTCGCAGTCACGACACTCAACATCGCCTCTATAGTTCTAATAAGAAGAGATAATGACACCTTTTAGAGAATCTCAAACCCAAAAAAGTTCAAAAATGCCCCAAAATAAACCCAAGCGACCCACCCGGTCTAGTTTTAATTGAAAATGAACATATGTCGAAACACGTATCAATTCGAAGGTCACGACCCCCATCATCGTATCCGCACGTCTAATAAGAGATAAGACACTTTTTAGAAAATCCCAAACCCAAAAAAGTCCAGAAATGCCCCCAATTTACCCCAAAAGACCTACCCGATCAGGTTTAAACCGAAAATGAACATATGCCAAAATAGGTATCGATTCAAAGGTCACGATCATCAACATCGTATCCACACGTCTAATATGAGATAAGTACACTTTTTAGAAAACACCAAACCCTAAAAAGTACAAAAATGCCCCCAAATAACCCCAAACGACCCACTCGGTCTAGTTTAAACCGAAAATGAACATATGCCAAAATTGGTATCGATTCGAACATCACGACCCTCAACATCGCAACCACACATCTAATAAGAGATAATATAATAAAACTTTTTCGAAAATACCAAACAAAAAAAGTACAGAAATGCCCCAAAATAACCCCAAACGACCCACCTCGTCCGCTTTAAACTGAAAATGAACATATGTCAAAATAGGTATCGATGCGCAGCTCACGACCCTCAACAACGGATCCACACATGTAATAGGAGATAAGGACACTTTTTAGAGAATCCCAAACCCAAAAAAGTACAGAAATGCCCCCAAATAATCCCAAACGACCCTCTCGGTCAGGTTTAAACCGAAAATGAACATATGCCAAAATAGGTATCGATTCAAAGGTCACGATCCTCAACATCGCATCCACACGTCTAATAAGAGATAAGCACACTTTTTAGAAAACACCAAACCCTAAAAAGTACAGAAATGCCCCCAAATAACCCCAAACGACCCACTCGGTCTAGTTTAAACGAAAAAATGAACATATGCCAAAATAGGTATCGATGCGCAGTCACGACCCTCAACAATGGATCCACACATCTAATAGGAGATAAGGACACTTTTAGAGAATCCCAAACACAAAAAATACAGAAAATGCCCCCACGTAACCCCAAACGACCCACCCGGTTTGGTTTAAAGCAAAAATGAACATATGTCGAAATAGTTATCGATTCAAAGGTCACGACCCTTAACATCACACGCACACGTCTAATAAGAGATAAGAAACTTTTTAGAAATTCCCAAACCTAAAAGTACGAAATCTTCTGAAATAACCCTAACGACCCACCTGTCTGGTTTAAATAAAAAATGAACATATGTCGAAACACATATCAATTCGAAGGTCACGCCCCCAACATCGCATCCACAAATCTAATATAAGACTCTTTTTAGAAAATCCCAAACCCAAAAAGGTGCAGAAATGCCCCCATATAACCCCAAACAACCCACTCGGTCAGGTTTAAACCGAAAATGAACAAATGCCAAAATAGGTATCGATTCAAAGCTCACGATCTTCAACATCGCATCCACACGTCTAATAAGAGATAAGGACACCTTTTAGAAAACAACAAACCCTAAAAAGTATAGAAATGCCCCCAATTAACCCCGAACGACCCACTCGGTCTAGTTTAAACAAAAAATGAACATATGCCGAAATAGGTATTGATTCGGAGGTCACGACCCTCAACATCGCTTCCACACCTCTAATTAGAGATAAGGACATTTTTTAGAAAATCCCAAACCCAAAAAAGTACAGAAATGCACCCAAATAACCCCAAACGACCCACCTGGTCTGGTTTAAACCGAAAAATGAACATTTGTCGAAATGGGTATCGATGCGCAGGTCACGACCCTCAACAACGGATCCACACGTCTAGTAAAAGATAAGGACACTTTTAGAGAATCCCAAACCCAAAAAAGTGCAAAAATGCCCCCAAATAACCCCAAATGACCCACCGGTTTGGTTTAAACCGAAAATGAGCGTAGGTCGAAATAGTTATCGTTTCTCGAGTCACGCCCCTTAACATCGCACCCACACGTCTAATAAGAGATAAGACACTTTTTAAAAAATCCCAAACCTAAAAAGTACAGAAATGCAACTAAATAACCCCAAACGACCCACCCTGTCTAGTTTAAACCGAAAATGAACATATATCGAAATACGTATCAATTCGAAGGTCATGCCCCCAACATCGCATCCACACATCTAATAAGAGATAAGACTCTTTTAGAAAATCCCAAACCCAAAAAGTGCAGAAATGCCCCCAAAACAACCCACCCGATCAGGTTTAAACCGAAAATGAGCATATGCCAAAATAGGTATCAATTCAAAGGTCACGATCCTCAACATCACATCCACACATCTAATAAGAGATAACGACACTTTTTAGAAAATCCCAAGCCAAAAAAGTACAGAAATGCCCCAAATAACCCCAAACGACCCAACCGTTCTGGTTAAAACCGAAAATGAACTTATGCTGAAATGGGTATTGATTCAAAGGTCACAACCCTCAACATCGCATCCACACTTCTCGTAAGAGATAAGGACACTTTTTAGAAATTACCAAATCCAAAAAGTATAAAAATACCCCCAAATAACCACAAACGACCCACAGTCTGGTTTAAACCGAAAATGAACATATGTCAAACTTAGTATCGATTCGCGAGTCACGACACTCAACATCGCCTCTATAGTTCTAATAAGAAGAGATAATGACACCTTTTAGAGAATCCCAAACCCAAAAAAGTATAAAAATGCCCTCAAATAACCACAAATGACCCACCTGGTGTGGTTTAAACCGAAAATGAACATATGTCAAACTTAGTATCGATTCGCAGGTCACGACACTCAACATCCCATCTACAGTTCTAATAAGAAGAGATAAGGACACCTTTTAGAGAATCCCAAACCCAAAAAAGTTCAAAAATGCCCCCAAATAACCACAAAGCGACCACACAGTCTGGTTTAAACCGAAAATGAACATATGTCAAACTTAGTATCGATTCGCGGTCACGACACTCAACATCGCCTCTATAGTTCTAATAAGAAGAGATAATGACACCTTTTAGAGAATCTCAAACCCAAAAAAGTTCAAAAATGCCCCAAAATAAACCCAAACGACCCACCCGGTCTAGTTTTAATTGAAAATGAACATATGTCGAAACACGTATCAATTCGAAGGTCACGACCCCCATCATCGTATCCGCTTGTCTAATAAGAGATAAGACACTTTTTAGAAAATCCCAAACCCAAAAAAGTCCAGAAATGCCCCCAATTTACCCCAAAAGACCTACCTGATCAGGTTTAAACCGAAAATGAACATATGCCAAAATAGGTATCGATTCAAAGGTCACGATCATCAACATCGTATCCACACATCTAATATGAGATAAGTACACTTTTTAGAAAACACCAAACCCTAAAAAGTACAAAAATGCCCCCAAATAACCCCAAACGACCCACTCGGTCTAGTTTAGACCGAAAATGAACATAGGCCAAAATTGGTATCGATTCGAACGTCATGACCCTCAACATCGCAACCACACATCTAATAAGAGATAATATAATAAAACTATTTAGAAAATACCAAACAAAAAAAGTGCAGAAATGCCCCAAAATAACCCTAAACGACCCACCTCGTCCGCTTTAAACTGAAAATGAACATATGTCAAAATAGGTATCGATGCGCAGCTCACGACCCTCAACAAAGGATCCACACATGTAATAGGAGATAAGGACACTTTTTAGAGAATCCGAAACCCAAAAAAGTACAGAAATTCCCCCAAATAATCCCAAACGACCCTCTCGGTGAGGTTTAAACCGAAAATGAACATATGCCAAAATAGGTATCGATTCAAAGGTCACGATCCTCAACATCGCATCCACACATCTAATAAGAGATAAGGACACTTTTTAGAAAACACCAAACCCTAAAAAGTACAGAAATGCCCCCAAATAACCCCAAGCGACCCACTCGGTCTAGTTTAAACGAAAAAATGAACATATGCCAAAATAGGTATCGATGCGCAGGTCACGACCCTCAACAATGGATCCACACATCTAATAGGAGATAAGGACACTTTTTAGAGAATCCCAAACACAAAAAAGTACAGAAAATGCCCCCACGTAACCCCAAACGACCCACCCGGTTTGGTTTAAAGCAAAAATGAACATATGTCGAAATAGTTATCGATTCAAAGGTCACGACCCTTAACATCACACGCACACGTCTAATAAGAGATAAGAAACTTTTTAGAAATTCCCAAACCTAAAAAGTACAGAAATGCTGCGAAATAACCCTAACGACCCACCCTGTCTGGTTTAAATAAAAAATGAACATATGTCGAAACACATATCAATTCGAAGGTCACGCCCCCAACATCGCATCCACAAATCTAATATAAGACTCTTTTTAGAAAATCCCAAACCCAAAAAGGTGCAGAAATGCCCCCATATAACCCCAAACAACCCACTCGGTCAGATTTAAACCGAAAATGAACAAATGCCAAAATAGGTATCGATTCAAAGCTCACGATCTTCAACATCGCATCCACACGTCTAATAAGAGATAAGGACACCTTTTAGAAAACAACAAACCCTAAAAAGTATAGAAATGCCCCCAATTAACCCCGAACGACCCACTCGGTCTAGTTTAAACAAAAAATGAACATATGCCGAAATAGGTATTGATTCGGAGGTCACGACCCTCAACATCGCTTCCACACCTCTAATTAGAGATAAGGACACTTTTTAGAAAATCCCAAACCCAAAAAAGTACAGAAATGCCCCCAAATAACCCCAAACGACCCACCTGGTCTGGTTTAAACCGAAAAATGAACATTTGTCGAAATAGGTATCGATGCGCAGGTCACGACCCTCAACAACGGATCCACACGTCTAGTAAAAGATAAGGACACTTTTTAGAGAATCCCAAACCCAAAAAAGTGCAAAAATGCCCCGGAAATAACCCCAAATGACCCACCCGGTTTGGTTTAAACCGAAAATGAGCATAGGTCGAAATAGTTATCGTTTCTAAGGTCACGCCCCTTAACATCGCACCCACACGTCTAATAAGAGATAAGACACTTTTTAAAAAATCCCAAACCTAAAAAGTACAGAAATGCAACTAAATAACCCCAAACAACCCACCCTGTCTGGTTTAAACCGAAAATGAACATATATCGAATTACGTATCAATTCGAAGGTCACGCCCCCAACATCGCATCCACACATCTAATAAGAGATAAGACTCTTTTTAGAAAATCCCAAACCCAAAAAAGTGCAGAAATGCCCCCCCCCAAAACAACCCACCCGGTCAGGTTTAAACCGAAAATGAACATATGCCAAAATAGTTATCGATTCAAAGGTCACGATCCTCAACATCCCATCCACACATCTAATAAGAGATAACGACTCTTTTTAGAAAATCCCAAGCCAAAAAAAGTACAGAAATGCCCCCAAATAACCCCAAACGACCCAGCCAGTCTGGTTAAAACCGAAAATGAACTTATGCCGAAATGGGTATTGATTCAAAGGTCACGACCCTCAACATCGCATCCACACGTCTAGTAAGAGATAAGGACACTTTTTAGAAATTACCAAATCCAAAAAAGTATAAAAATGCCCCCAAATAACCACAAACGACCCACCTGGTCTGGTTTAAACCGAAAATGAACATATGTCGAACTTAGTATCGATTCGCAGGTCACGACACTCAACATCGCCTCTATAGTTCTAATAAGAAGAGATAATGACACCTTTTAGAGAATCCCAAACCCAAAAAAGTATAAAAATGCCCTCAAATAACCACAAATGACCCACCTGGTGTGGTTTAAACCGAAAATGAACATATGTCAAACTTAGTATCGATTCGCAGGTCACGACACTCAACATCCCATCTACAGTTCTAATAAGAAGAGATAAGGACACCTTTTAGAGAATCCCAAACCCAAAAAAGTTCAAAAATGCCCCCAAATAACCACAAACGACCCACCTGGTCTGGTTTAAACCGAAAATGAACATATGTCAAACTTAGTATCGATTCGCAGGTCACGACACTCAACATCGCCTCTATAGTTCTAATAAGAAGAGATAATGACACCTTTTAGAGAATCTCAAACCCAAAAAAGTTCAAAAATGCCCCAAAATAAACCCAAACGACCCACCCGGTCTAGTTTTAATTGAAAATGAACATATGTCGAAACACGTATCAATTCGAAGGTCACGACCCCCATCATCGTATCCGCTTGTCTAATAAGAGATAAGACACTTTTTAGAAAATCCCAAACCCAAAAAAGTCCAGAAATACCCCCAATTTACCCCAAATGAACATATGCCAAAATAGGTATCGATTCAAAGGTCACGATCATCAACATCGTATCCACACATCTAATATGAGATAAGTACACTTTTTAGAAAACACCAAACCCTAAAAAGTACAAAAATGCCCCCAAATAACCCCAAACGACCCACTCGGTCTAGTTTAGACCGAAAATGAACATAGGCCAAAATTGGTATCGATTCGAACGTCATGACCCTCAACATCGCAACCACACATCTAATAAGAGATAATATAATAAAACTTTTTAGAAAATACCAAACAAAAAAAGTGCAGAAATGCCCCAAAATAACCCTAAACGACCCACCTCGTCCGCTTTAAACTGAAAATGAACATATGTCAAAATAGGTATCGATGCGCAGCTCACGACCCTCAACAAAGGATCCACACATGTAATAGGAGATAAGGACACTTTTTAGAGAATCCGAAACCCAAAAAAGTACAGAAATTCCCCCAAATAATCCCAAACGACCCTCTCGGTGAGGTTTAAACCGAAAATGAACATATGCCAAAATAGGTATCGATTCAAAGGTCACGATCCTCAACATCGCATCCACACATCTAATAAGAGATAAGGACACTTTTTAGAAAACACCAAACCCTAAAAAGTACAGAAATGCCCCCAAATAACCCCAAACGACCCACTCGGTCTAGTTTAAACGAAAAAATGAACATATGCCAAAATAGGTATCGATGCGCAGGTCACGACCCTCAACAATGGATCCACACATCTAATAGGAGATAAGGACACTTTTTAGAGAATCCCAAACACAAAAAAGTACAGAAAATGCCCCCACGTAACCCCAAACGACCCACCCTGGTTTGGTTTAAAGCAAAAATGAACATATGTCGAAATAGTTATCGATTCAAAGGTCACGACCCTTAACATCACACGCACACGTCTAATAAGAGATAAGAAACTTTTTAGAAATTCCCAAACCTAAAAAGTACAGAAATGCTGCGAAATAACCCTAACGACCCACCCTGTCTGGTTTAAATAAAAAATGAACATATGTTGAAACACGTATCAATTCGAAGGTCACGCCCCCAACATCGCATCCACAAATCTAATATAAGACTCTTTTTAGAAAATCCCAAACCCAAAAAGGTGCAGAAATGCCCCCATATAACCCCAAACAACCCACTCGGTCAGGTTTAAACCGAAAATGAACAAATGCCAAAATAGGTATCGATTCAAAGCTCACGATCTTCAACATCGCATCCACACGTCTAATAAGAGATAAGGACACCTTTTAGAAAACAACAAACCCTAAAAAGTATAGAAATGCCCCCAATTAACCCCGAACGACCCACTCGGTCTAGTTTAAACAAAAAATGAACATATGCCGAAATAGGTATTGATTCG
This sequence comes from Telopea speciosissima, assembly GCF_018873765.1. Taxonomy (NCBI): domain Eukaryota; kingdom Viridiplantae; phylum Streptophyta; class Magnoliopsida; order Proteales; family Proteaceae; genus Telopea; species Telopea speciosissima. Next base: position 34,597 of record NW_025317513.1, read on the forward strand.
GAGGTCACGACCCTCAACATCGCTTCCACACCTCTAATTGGAGATAAGGACATTTTTTAGAAAATCCCAAACCCAAAAAAGTACAGAAATGCACCCAAATAACCCCAAACGACCCACCTGGTCTGGTTTAAACCGAAAAATGAACATTTGTCGAAATGGGTATCGATCGCGAGGTCACGACCCTCAACAACGGATCCACACGTCTAGTAAAAGATAAGGACACTTTTTAGAGAATCCCAAACCCAAAAAAGTGCAAAAATGCCCCCCAAATAACCCCAAATGACCCACCCGGTTTGGTTTAAACCGAAAATGAGCGTAGGTCGAAATAGTTATCGTTTCTCAGGTCACGCCCCTTAACATCGCACCCACACGTCTAATAAGAGATAAGACACTTTTTAAAAAATCCCAAACCTAAAAAGTACAGAAATGCAACTAAATAACCCCAAACGACCCACCCTGTCTAGTTTAAACCGAAAATGAACATATATCGAAATACGTATCAATTCGAAGGTCATGCCCCCAACATCGCATCCACACATCTAATAAGAGATAAGACTCTTTTTAGAAAATCCCAAACCCAAAAAAGTGCAGAAATGCCCCCAAAACAACCCACCCGATCAGGTTTAAACCGAAAATGAGCATATGCCAAAATAGGTATCAATTCAAAGGTCACGATCCTCAACATCACATCCACACATCTAATAAGAGATAACGACACTTTTTAGAAAATCCCAAGCCAAAAAAAGTACAGAAATGCCCCCAAATAACCCCAAACGACCCAACCAGTCTGGTTAAAACCGAAAATGAACTTATGCTGAAATGGGTATTGATTCAAAGGTCACAACCCTCAACATCGCATCCACACTTCTCGTAAGAGATAAGGACACTTTTTAGAAATTACCAAATCCAAAAAAGTATAAAAATACCCCCAAATAACCACAAACGACCCACCTGGTCTGGTTTAAACCGAAAATGAACATATGTCAAACTTAGTATCGATTCGCAGGTCACGACACTCAACATCGCCTCTATAGTTCTAATAAGAAGAGATAATGACACCTTTTAGAGAATCCCAAACCCAAAAAAGTATAAAAATGCCCTCAAATAACCACAAATGACCCACCTGGTGTGGTTTAAACCGAAAATGAACATATGTCAAACTTAGTATCGATTCGCAGGTCACGACACTCAACATCCCATCTACAGTTCTAATAAGAAGAGATAAGGACACCTTTTAGAGAATCCCAAACCCAAAAAAGTTCAAAAATGCCCCCAAATAACCACAAACGACCCACCTGGTCTGGTTTAAACCGAAAATGAACATATGTCAAACTTAGTATCGATTCGCAGGTCACGACACTCAACATCGCCTCTATAGTTCTAATAAGAAGAGATAATGACACCTTTTAGAGAATCTCAAACCCAAAAAAGTTCAAAAATGCCCCAAAATAAACCCAAACGACCCACCCGGTCTAGTTTTAATTGAAAATGAACATATGTCGAAACACGTATCAATTCGAAGGTCACGACCCCCATCATCGTATCCGCTTGTCTAATAAGAGATAAGACACTTTTTAGAAAATCCCAAACCCAAAAAAGTCCAGAAATGCCCCCAATTTACCCCAAAAGACCTACCTGATCAGGTTTAAACCGAAAATGAACATATGCCAAAATAGGTATCGATTCAAAGGTCACGATCATCAACATCGTATCCACACATCTAATATGAGATAAGTACACTTTTTAGAAAACACCAAACCCTAAAAAGTACAAAAATGCCCCCAAATAACCCCAAACGACCCACTCGGTCTAGTTTAAACCGAAAATGAACATATGCCAAAATTGGTATCGATTCGAACGTCACGACCCTCAACATCGCAACCACACATCTAATAAGAGATAATATAATAAAACTTTTTAGAAAATACCAAACAAAAAAAGTGCAGAAATGCCCCAAAATAACCCCAAACGACCCACCTCGCCCGCTTTAAACCGAAAATGAACATATGTCAAAATAGGTATCGATTCGAACGTCACGACCCTCAACAAAGGATCCACACATGTAATAGGAGATAAGGACACTTTTTAGAGAATCCGAAACCCAAAAAAGTACAGAAATTCCCCCAAATAATCCCAAACGACCCTCTCGGTGAGGTTTAAACCGAAAATGAACATATGCTAAAATAGGTATCGATTCAAAGGTCACGATCCTCAACATCGCATCCACACATCTAATAAGAGATAAGGACACTTTTTAGAAAACACCAAGCCCTAAAAAGTACAGAAATGCCCCCAAATAACCCCAAACGACCCACTCGGTCTAGTTTAAACGAAAAAATGAACATATGCCAAAATAGGTATCGATGCGCAGGTCACGACCCTCAACAATGGATCCACACATCTAATAGGAGATAAGGACACTTTTTAGAGAATCCCAAACACAAAAAAGTACAGAAAATGCCCCCACGTAACCCCAAACGACCCACCCGGTTTGGTTTAAAGCAAAAATGAACATATGTCGAAATAGTTATCGATTCAAAGGTCACGACCCTCAACAATGGATCCACACATATAATAGGAGATAAGGACACTTTTTAGATTATCCCAAACCCAATAAAGTACAGAAAATGCCCCCATTTAACCCCAAACGACCCACCCGGTTTGGTTTAAAGAGAAAATGAACATATGTCGAAATAGTTATCGATTCAAAGGTCACGACCCTTAATATCGCACGCACACGTCTAATAAGAGATAAGAAACTTTTTAGAAATTCCCAAACCTAAAAAGTACAGAAATGCCGCCAAATAACCCCTAACGACCCACCCTGTCTGGTTTAAATTAAAAATGAACATATGTCGAAACACGTATCAATTCGAAGGTCACGCCCCCAACATCGCATCCACAAATCTAATATAAGACTCTTTTTAGAAAATCCCAAACCCAAAAAGGTGCAGAAATGCCCCCATATAACCCCAAACAACCCACTCGGTCAGGTTTAAACCGAAAATGAACATATGCCAAAATAGGTATCGATTCAAAGGTCATGATCTTCAACATCGCATCCACACGTCTAATAAGAGATAAGGACACTTTTTAGAAAACACCAAACCCTAAAAAGTATAGAAATGCCCCCAAATGACCCCAAAAGACCCACTCGGTCTAGTTTAAACAAAAAATGAACATATGCCCAAATAGGTATTGATTCGGAGGTCACGACCCTCAACATCGCTTCCACACCTCTAATTAGAGATAAGGACACTTTTTAGAAAATCCCAAACCCAAAAAAGTATAGAAATGCCCCCAAATAACCCCAAACGACCCACCTGGTCTGGTTTAAACCGAAAAATGAACATTTGTCGAAATAGTTATCGATGCGCAGGTCACGACCCTCAACAACGGATCCACACGTCTAGTAAAAGATAAGGACACTTTTTAGAGAATCCCAAACCCAAAAAAGTGTAGAAATGCCCCCCAAATAACCCCAAACGACCCACCCTGTTTGGTTTAAACCGAAAATGAGCATAGGTCGAAATAGTTATCGTTTCTAAGGTCACGCCCCTTAACATCGCACCCACACGTCTAATAAGAGATAAGACACTTTTTAAAAAATCCCAAACCTAAAAAGTACAGAAATGCAACTAAATAACCCCAAACGACCCACCCTGTCTGGTTTAAACAGAAAATGAACATATATCGAAATACGTATCAATTCGAAGGTCACACCCCCAACATCGCATCCACACATCTAATAAGAGATAAGACTCTTTTTAGAAAATCCCAAACCCAAAAAAGTGCAGAAATGCCCCCAAATAACCCAAAACAAACCACCCGGTCAGGTTTAAACAGAAAATGAACATATGCCAAAATAGGTATCGATTCAAAGGTCACGATCCTCAACATCACATCCACACATCTAATAAGAGATAACGACACTTTTTAGAAAATCCCAAGCCAAAAAAAGTATAGAAATGCCCCCAAATAACCCCAAACGACCCAGCCAGTCTGGTTAAAACCGAAAATGAACTTATGCCGAAATGGGTATTGATTCAAAGGTCACGACCCTCAACATCGCATCCACATGTCTAGTAAGAGATAAGGACACTTTTTAGAAATTACCAAATCCCAAAAAGTATAAAAATGCCCCCAAATAACCACAAACAACCCACCTGGTCAATCAAACATGTTTGGAGGGAGATCAATCAGCCAGCAGACTTTATTGCTTCTATGGATACTGGAGATGGGGAAGTTATTATTTATCCACCGGATTTTCCACCGGAATTGGTGGAGTTGATAAAAAATGACTATGACCGGAAAGTCTATTTTCGAAACTTGTAACTTTGAGTCTTGGGCCATTTGCTAGGCTGTTTAACCGAGGGCCTGTCCTCGGGTTGTTTTGGGAGCTATCCTCTTCCTCTTAGGCCTGTCTAAGGGGGGAGGGAAGGGGCTGCCCTCTTTTGTTTCTTTTTCTGTTTCTTTATACAATTATACTTACCTATCAAAAAAAAAAGGTATCATTTCAAAGGTCACGACCCTCAACATCGCATCCACATGTCTAATAAGAGACACAGACACTTTTTAGAAAGTACCAAACTCAAAAAACTACAAAAATGCCCCCAAATAACACCAAACGACCCACCCGATCTAGTTTAATAAAAAAATGAACATATATCGAAATAGGTATCGTTTCGAAGGTCACGACACTCAATATCGCACCCACAATTAATAAGAGATAAAGACACTTTTTAGAAAATCCAAAGCCCAAATAAGTACAGAAATGCCCCGAAATAACCCCAAACGACCCACCCGGTCTGGTTTAAACTGAAAATGAACATATGTCGAAATAGGTATCGATTCGAAGGTCATGACCCTCAACATCGCATCCACACGTCTAATAAGCGATACAGACACTTTTTAGAAAATACCAAACCAAAGAAGTACAGAAATGCCCCAAAGCATCTCAAACGACCCACCCGGCTGGGTTGAAACCGAAAATGAATATATGCCGAAATGAGGATCAATTCGAAGGTCACGACCCTCAACATCGCATCCACACGTCTAATAAGAGATAAGGACCCTTTTCACAAAATACCAAACCAAAAAAGCACAGAAATGCCCTCAAACAACCCCATACGACCCACCCGGTCTGGTTTAAACTGAAAATGAACATATGTTGAAATAGGTATCAATTCGAAAGTCACTACCCTCAACATCGCATCCACACTTCTAATAACAGTTAAGGACACTTTTTAGAAAATACCAAACCTAACAAAGTACAGAAATGCCCCCAAATAACCCCGCATGACCCATACGGTCTGGTTTAAACCGAAGATGAACATATGCCAAAAAAGGTATCGATTCGAAGGTCACAACCCTCAACATCGTATCCACACGTGTAATAATACATAAGGACACTTTTTAGATATTGCCAAACCCAAAAAAATACAAAAATGCCCACAAATAACCCCAAACAACCCTCCCATGTCTGGTTTAAACCAAAAATGAACGTACGTCGAAATAGCTATCAATTCGAAGGTCATGACCCTCAACATCGCATCCACACGTCTAATAAGAGTTAATGACACATTTTAGGAAATCCCAAAGCCAAAAAAGTACAGAAATACCCGTAAATAACCCCAAACGACCCTCCCGGTCTGGTTTAAACCGAAATTGAACATATGCCAAAATAGGTATCTATTCGAAGGTCACGACCCTCAACATCGCATCCACATGTATAATAAGAGATAAGGACACTTTTAAGGAAATACCAAACCCAAAAAAAGTACAGAAATGCCCCCAAATAACCCAAACGACCCATCCTATCTGGTTTAAACCGAAAATGAACATATGTTGAAATAGGTATCGATTCGAAGGTCACGACCCTCAACATCATATTCATACGTCTAATAAGAGTTAAGGACACTTTTTAGAAATCCTCAAACTCAAAAATGTACAGAAATGCCCCAAATAGCCCCGAACGACCCACTTGGTCTGGTTTAAATAAAAAATGAGCATATGCTGAAATAGGTAACGATTCAAAGCTCACGACCCTCAACATCGTATCCACACATCTAATTAGAGATAAAGACACTTTTTAGGAAATCCCAGGCCCAAAAAAGTACAGAAATGCCCCCAAATAACCACAAACAACCCACCTAGTCTAGTTTAAACAAAAAAAAAACATATGTCAAAATAGGTATCGAGTCGAAGGTCACACGACACTTAACATCGCATCCACACATCTAATAAGAGATAAGGACACTTTCTAGAAAATCCCAAGCCCAAAAAAGTAGAGAAATGCCCCCAAATAACCCCAAATGATCCACCCGGTCTTGTTTAAACCAAAAATAAACAAATGTCAAAATAGGTTTCGATTCAAAAGTCACGACCCTCAACATCGCATCCACGCATCTAATAAGAGATAAGGACACTTTTTAGAAAATTCCAAACCCAAAAAAGTACAGAAATACCCCCAAATAACCCCAAACGACCCACCTGGTATGGTTTAAACCGAAAATAAACATATGCCAAAATAGGTATCGATTCGAAGGTAACGACCCTCAAAAATGCATCCACATGTCCAATAAGAGATAAGGACACTTTTTAGAAAATTCTAAACCCAAAAAAGTACAGAAATGCCCCCTAATAACCCCAAACGACCCATCCCGGTCAGGTTTAAACCGAAAATGAATATATGCCAAAAAAGGTATTGATTCGTAGGTCTCGACCCTCAACATGGCATCCACATGTCTAATAAGAGATAAGGACACTTTTTAGATAATACCAAACCCAGAAAAGTACAGAAATGCCCGTAAATAACCCCAAACGACCCACCCATGTCTGGTTTAAACCGAAAATGAACATATGTCGAAATAGGTATCAATTCGAAGATCACGACCCTCAACATCGCATCCACACGTCTAACAAGAATTAGGGACACTTTTTAGACAATCCCAAATCCAAAAAAGTGCAGAATTGCCACCAAATAACCCCAAACGACCCTCCCAGTCTGGCTTAAATTGAAAATGAACATATGCCGAAATATGTATCAATTCGAAGGTCACGACCCCCAACATCGCATCCACATGTATAATATGAGATAAGGACACTTTTTAGAAAATACCAAACCCAAAAAAGTAAAGAAATGCCCCCAAATAACCCCACACGACCCATCCAGTCATGTTTAAACCGAAAAAGAACTTAGGTTGAAATAGGTATGGATTCGAAGGTCACGACCCTCAACATCGCATCCACACATCTAATAAGAGTTAAGGACACTTTTTAGAAAATCCCAAACTCAAAAAAGTACGAAAATGCCCCCAAATAACCCCAAACGACCCACCCGATCTGGTTTAAATCGAAAATGTACGTATGTCGAAATAGGTATCGATTCCAAGGTCACAACCTTCAACATCGCATCCACACGTCTAATTAGAGATAAGGGCACTTTTTTGAGAATCCCAAACCCAAAAAAGTATAGAAATGCCCCCAAAAAACTCCAAACGACCCACCTGGTCTGGTTCGGAACGAAAATGAATATATGTCGAAATACGTATCGATTCGAAGGTTACAACCCTCAACTTCGCATTCACACGTCTAATAACAGATAAGGACACCTTTTACGGAATTTGAAACCCAAAAAAGTATAAAAATGCCCTTAAATAACCCTAAATGACCCACCCGGTCTGTTTTAAACCGAAAATGAACATATGCCGAAATAGGTATCGATCCGAAGGTCACAACCCTCAACATCACATCCACACATCTAACAAGAGATAAGGACACATTATAGAAAAGACCAAACCCAAAAAAATACAGAAATGCCCCCAAATAACCACAAACGATCCACCCGGTCTGGTTTAAACCGAAAATGAACATATGCCAAAATAGGTATCGATTCGAAGGTCATGACCCTCAATATCGCATCCACATGTCTAATAAGAGTTAAAGACACTTTTTAGAAAATACCAAACCCAAAAAAGTATAGAAATGCCCACAAATAACCCCGAACAACCCACCTGGTCTGGTTTAAACCGAAAATGAACATATGCTGAACTAGGTTTCGCTTCAAGGGTCACGACACTCAACATCGGACCCACACGTCTAATAAGAGATAAGGGCACTTTTTAGAAAACCCCAAGCCCAAAAATGTATAGAACTGCCCCGAAATAACCCCAAACGACCCACCTAGTCAGGTTTATACTAAAAATGAACATATGTCGAAATAGGTATCGATTCAAAGGTCATGACCCTCAACATCGCATCCACACGTCTAATAATAGATATGGACACTTTTTAGATAATACCAAATCAAAAAAGTACAGAAATGCCCCAAAATCATCTCAAACAACCCACCCGGTCGGGTTTAAACCGAAAATGAACATATGCCGAAATGCGTATCGATTTGAAGGTCACGACCCTTAACATCGCATCTACACATCTAATACGAGAGAAGGACACTTTTCAAAAAATACCAAACCCAAAAAAGTACAGAAATGCCCACAAACATACGACCCACCCGGTCCGGTTTAAACCGAAAATGAACATATGTCGAACTAGGTTTCAATTCGAAGGTCACAACCCTCAACATCGCATCCACATGTATAATATGAGATAAGGACACTTTTAGAAAATACTAACCCCAAAAAAGTATAGAAATGCCTCCAAATAACCCCATACGACCCACCGGGTCTGGTTTAAACCGAAAATAAACATATGTCAAAATGGATATCGATTCGAAGGTCACGACCCTCAACATCGTATCCACACAATTAATAAGAGATAAGGACACTTTTTAGAAAATCCAAAGCCCAAAAAAGTACAGAAATGCCCCCAAATAACCCCAAATGACCCAACCGGTCTGGTTTAAACAAAAAATAAACATATGTCAAAATAGGTATCGATTCGAAGGTCACGACCCTCAACATCGCATCCACACATCTAATAAGAGATAATGACACTTTTTAGAAAATCCCAAGCCCAAAAAAGTACAGAAATTCCCCCAAATAACCCCAAACCACCCACCCGGTCTGGTTTAAACTGAAAATAAACGTATGTCAAAATATGTATCGATTCGAATATCACGACCCTCAACATCTCATCCACACATCTAATAAGAGATACGGACACTTTTTAGAAAATACCAAACCCAAAAATGTACAGAAATGCCCCCTAATAACCCCAAACGACCCACTCGGCCTGGTTTAAACCGAAAATGAACATATGCCAAAACAGGTATTGATTCGAAGGTCACGACCCTCAACATCGCATCCACACGTCTAATAAGAGATAAGGACACTTTTTAGAAAATACCAAACATTAAAGTATAGAAATCTTCCAAATAACCCCAAACGACCCACCCGGTCTGGTTTAAATCGAAAATGAACATATGCTGAAAAAGGTATCGATTCGAAGGTCACGATCCTCAACATCGTATCCACACATCTAATAAGAGATAAAGACTCTTTTTAGATAATACGAAACCCAAAAAAGTATAGAAACGCCCGCAAATAATCCCAAATGACCCACCCATGTCTGGTTTAAACAAAAAATGAACATATGTCGAAATAGGTATCGATTCGAAGGTCATGACCCTCAACATCGCATCCACATGTATAATAAGAGATAAGGACACTTTTTAGAAAATACCAAACCCAAAAAAGTACAGAAATGCCCGCAAATAACCCCAAAAGACCCACCCGGTATAGTTTAAATAAAAAATGAACATATGCCGAAATAGGTATCGATTCGAAGGTCATGACCCTCAACATCGCATCCACATGTCTAATAAGAGATAAGGATACCTTTTAGAGAATCCGAAACCCAAAAAAGTACAGAAATGCCCTCAACTATCCCCAAACGACACACCCGGTCTGTTTTAAACCAAAAATGAACATATGCCGAAATATGTATCAATTCGAAAGTGACGACCCTTAACATCACATTCACATGTCTAACAAGAGATAGGGACACTTTTTAGAAAATATCAAACCCCAAAAACTACAGAAATGCCCCCAAATAACCCCAAACGTCCCACCCGGTCTAGTTTAAATAAAAAATGAACATATGCCAAATTAGGTATCGATTCGAAGGTCATGACCCTCAACATCGCATCCACACATCTAGCAAGAGTTAAGGACACTTTTTAGAAAATCCCAAACCCAAAAAAGTAAAGAAATGCCCCCAAATAACCCAGAACAACCCACCTGGTCTCGTTTAAACCGAAAATGAACATATACTGAAATAGGTATCACTTCGAAGGTCACGACCCTCAACATCGCATCCACCCGTCTAATAAGAGATAAGGACACTTTTTAGAAAATAACAAACCCAAAAAAGTACAGAAATGCCACCAAATAACCCCAAACGACCCACCCGGTCTGGTTTAAATCGAGAATGAACATATACCGAAATAGGTATCGATTCGTAGGTCACGACCCTCAACATCACATCCACACGTTTAATAAGAGATAAGGATACTTTTTAGATAATACCAAACCCCAAAAAGTACAGAAATGCCCCCAAATAACCCCAAACGACCCACCCGGTCTGCCTTAAACCAAAAATGAACATATATCGAAATAGGTATCGATTCCAAGGTCATGACCCTCAACATCGCAACCACACGTCTAATTAGAGATAAGGGCACTTTTTTATTATTCCCAAACCAAAAAAAAGTACAGAATTGCCCCAAAAAAAACCCAAAAAAAAAAAAAAACAAACATCGCATCCAGGCGTCTAACAAGAGTTAAGGATAGTTTTTAGAAAATCCCAAACCCTAAAAAGTATAGAAATGCCCCCAAATAACCTCGAACGACCCACCTAGTCTGGTTTAAACCGAAAATCAACATATACAGAAATAGGTATTGCTTCAAAGGTCACGACCCTCAACATCGCATCCACACGTCTAATAAGAGACACGAACACTTTTTAGAAAATACGAAACCCAAAAAACTACAGAAATGCCCCTAAATAACACCAAACGACCCACCCGGTCTAGTTTAAATCGAAAATGAACATATGTCAAAATAGGTATCGTTGCGAAGGTCACAACACTCAACATCGCACCCACACGTCTAATAAGAGATAAAGACACTTTTTAGAAAATCTCAAGCCCAAAAAAGAACAGAAATGCCCTGAAATAACCCCAAACGACCCAACCGGTCTGGTTTAAACTGAAAATGAACATATGTCAAAATAGGTATTGATTCGAAGGTCACGACCCTCAACATCGCAGCCACACGTCTAATAAGTGATACAGACACTTTTTAGAAAATTCCAAACCAAAAAGTACAGAAATGCCCCAAAATCATCTCAAACGACCCACCCGGTCTGGTTTAAACTGAAAATGAACATATGTTGAAATAGGTATCGATTCGAAGGTAACGACCCTCAACATTGCATCCACACGTCTAATAAGAGATACAGACACTTTTTAGAAAATACCAAACCAAAAAAGTACAGAAATGCCCCAAAATCATCTCAAATGAACCACCTGGTCGAGTTTAAACCGAAAATGAACATATGCCGAAATGGGTATCGATTTGAAGGTCACGATCCTCAACATCGCGCATCCACACGTCTAATAAGAGATAAGCACACTTTTTAGATAATACCAAACCCCAAAAAGTAATGAAATGCCCCCAAATAACCTTAAACGACCCAGCCGATCTGGTATAAATAAAAAATAAACATATGTCGAAATAGGTATCGATTCCAAGGTCACGACCCTCAACATCGTATCCACACGTCTAACTAGAGATAAGGGCACTTTTTTTAGAATCCCAAATCAAGAAAAGTACAAAAATGCCCCCAAATAATTCCAAACGACCCACCTGGTCTGGTTCAGACCAGAAATGAACATATGTCAAAATACGTATTTATTCGAAGGTCACGACCCTCAACTTCGCATCCGAACATCTAATAAGAGATAAGGACACCTTTTAGAGAATATGAAACCCAAAAAAGTACAGAAATGCCCTTAAATAACCCCAAACGACCCACCCGGTCTGTTTTAAACAAAAAATGAACATATGCCGAAATAGGTATCGATTCGAAGGTCATGACCCTCAACATCGGAACCACATGTCTAACAAGAGATAGGGACACTTTTTAGAAAATACCAAACCCCAAAAAGTACAAAAATGCCCCCAAATAGCCACAAACGACCCACCCTTTCTAGTTTAAATCGAAAATGAACATATGCCGAATTAGGTATCGATTCGAAGGTCATGACCCTCAACATCACATCCACACGTCTAGTAAGAGTTAAGGACACTTTTTAAAAAATCCCAAACCCATAAAAGTACAGAAATGCCCCCAAATAACCTCGAACAACCCACCTGGTCTGGTTTAAACCGAAAATGAACATATGCTAAAATAGGTATCGATTCAAAGGTCACGACCCTCAACATCGCATCCACACGTCTAATAAGAGATAGGGACACTTTTTGGAAAATAACAAACCCAAAAAAGTATAGAAATGCCCCTAAATAACCCCAAACGACCCACCCGGTCTGGTTTAAACCGAGAATGAACATATGCCAAAATAGGTATCGATTCGAAGCTCAAGACCCTCAACATCCCATCCACACATTTAATTAGAGATAAGGACACTTTTTAGATAATACCAAACCCCAAAAAGTATAGAAATGCCCCCCAATTACCCCAAACGACCCACCCCGTCTGGTTTAAACCGAAAATGAACATATATCGAAATAGGTATAGATTCCAAAGTCATGACCCTCAACATCGTATCCACACGTCTAATTAGAGATAAGGGCACTTTTTTGAGAATCCCAAACCAAAAAAAGGAATGCCCCCAAATAACTCCTAATGACCCACCCGGTCTGGTTCGGACCGAAAATGAACATATGTCGAAATACATATAGATTCGAAGGTCACGACCCTCAACTTTGCATCCACACGTCTAATAAGAGATAAAGACACTTTTTAGAGAATCCGAAACTCAAAAAAGTGCAAAAATGCCCTTAAATAATCCCAAACGACCTACCCGGTCTGTTTTAAACCGAAAATGGACACATGCCAAAATAGGTATCGATTCGAAGGTCACGAACCTCAACATCGCATCCACACGTCTAATAAGTGATAAGGACACTTTTTGCAAAATACCAAACCCAAAAAAAGTACAGAAATGCCCCCAAATAACCGTAAACCACCCACCCGGTCTAATTTAAACCGAAAATGAACATATGCCGAATTAGGTATCTATTCGAAGGTCACGGCCCTCAACATCGCATTCACACATCTAATGATAGTTAAGGACACTTTTTAGAAAATCCCAAACCCAAAAAGTGTAGAAATGCCCCCAAATAACCCCGAACTACCCACCTAGTCTGGTTTAGACCGAAAATGAACATATGCCGAAATTAGGGGTGTCAATGGGTCGGGTTGGGCCGGGCCTGCCTAAACCCTGACCCGACCCTAGAGGCCTTAACCTGACCACGACCCGACCCGACCCTGTCAGTCAAGAAACTCTCAACCACGACCCGACCTGCCAGGGTCGGGCCAGGCTCGGTTAGTCTTGATTTATGGCACCATCCACGTGTCTCATTAGACCATGTTTTTGTAACATAGGATCTCAACCTATGGGACAACTAATAAATATGTTGAAAAAATGGCGTGTGTATAAACTCTCTCTCTACGGTTGTAACGTGTCCCCTCAATAGGCACGGAAGCTTATAGGGGCTACAACTAAATAACAATCATGTCGGTGACTCTTTTTATGGTCCTGATCAAAATAGTAGATGATCTACTCTTTTTATGGGTTCCCACTTCATGATGATGACAAAGCTAGTAGTTATCTCTGTACAATTCTCTTCTTTTTTTTTTTGTCAAGAAAATACTTATATTAAGTATATAATATATATATATATATGTAATATTATATACCTATAATTAATACGTGGTCGGGTCGGGCGGGCCGGCTAGGCCGAGGATTTAAACCACGACCCGACCCGACCTGCCAGGGTCGACTATAACTAAACCCAAACCCGCCCTCGGGGTCAAAAAATCAGAGTCGAGGCCGGGCCGGGCTCGGGCGGGTTCGGGCCAGCCGGGTTTATTGACACCCTAGCGAAATAGGTATCGATTCGAAGGTCATGACCCTCAACATCGTATCCACGCGTCTAGTAAGAGTCAAGGACACTTTTTAGAAAATCCCAAACCCAAAAAAGTGCAGAAATGCCCCCAAATAACCCCAAACGACCCACCCGGTCTGGTTTAAACCGAGAATGAACATATGCCAAAATAGGTATCGATTCGAAGCTCAAGACCCTCAACATTGCATCCACACATTTAATAAGAGATAAGGACACTTTTTAGATAATACCAAACCCCAAAAAGTAGAAAAATGCCCCCCAATTTCCCCAAATGACCCACCCGGTCTGGTTTCAACTGAAAATGAACATATATCAAAATAGGTATCGATTCCAAGGTCATGACCCTCAACATCGCATCGACACATTTAATTAGAGATAAGGGCACTTTTTTGAGAATCTCAAACCAAAAAAAGAACAGAAATGCCCCCAAATAACTCCTAACGACCCACCCAGTCTGGTTCGGACCGAAAATGAACATATGTCGAAATACATTCGAAGGTCACGACCCTCAACTTCGCATCCACACGTCTAATAAGAGATAAGGACACCTTTTAGAGAATCCAAAACCCAAAAAAGTGCAGAAATGCCCTTAAATAACCCCAAACGACCTACCCGGTCTGTTTTAAACCGAAAATGGACATATGCCAAAATAGGTATTGATTCGAAGGTCACGAACCTCAACATCGCATCCACACGTCTAATAAGTGATAAGGACACTTTTTGGAAAATACCAAACCCAAAAAAGTACAGAATGCCCCCAAATAACCCTAAACCACCCACCCGGTCTAATTTAAACCGAAAATGAACATATGCCGAAATAGGTATCTATTCGAAGGTCATGACCCTTAACATCGCATTCACACGTCTAATGAGAGTTAAGGACACTTTTTAGAAAATCCCAAACCCAAAAAAGTGTAGAAATGCCCCCAAATAACCCCGAACGACCAACCTGGTCTGGTTTAGACCGAAAATGAACATATGCCGAAATAGGAATTATTAGTCGTGTTGATGCGATGTTGAGGATCGTGACCTATGAATCGATATCTATTTTGGCATATGTTCATTTTCGGTTTAAACCTGACTGGGTGGGTCGTTTGGGTTATTTGGGGGCATTTTTGTACTTTTTTGAGTTTGGAATTCTTTAAAAAGTGTCCTTATCTCTTATTAGACGTGCAGATGCAATGTTGAGGGTTGTGACCTGCGCATCGATACCTATTTCGACATGTGTTCATTTTTGGTTTAAACCAGATCGGGTGGGTCGTTTGGGGTTATTTGAGGGCATTTCTATACTTTTTTGGGTTTGGGAGTTTCTAAAAAGTGTCTTATCTCTTATTAGTCTTGTGGATGCGATGTTGGGGGTCATGACCTTCAAATTGATGCGTAATTCGACATATGTTCATTTTCGATTTAAACCAGACAAGGTGGGTCGTTTGGGGTTATTTGGGGGCATTTATGTACTTTTTTTGGTTTGGGATTCTCTAAAAAGTGTCCTTATATCTTATTAGACGTGTGGATCCGATGTAGAGGATCGTGACCTTCGAATCAATACCTATTTCAGTATATGTTCATTCTCGGTTTTAACCTGACCGGGTGGGTTGTTTGAGTTATTTGGGGGCATTTCTGTCCTTTTTTTGGGTTTCAGATTTTCTAAAAAGTGTCCTTATCTCTTATTAGTTGTGTGGATGCGATGTTGAGGATTGTGACCTTCAAATTGATACCTATTTTGGAATATGTTCATTTTCGGTTTAAGCCTGACCGGGTGGGTTGTTTGGGGTTATTTGGGGGCATTTCTGTACTTTTTAGGTTTGGGATTTTCTAAAAAGTGTCTTATCTCTTATTAGACGTGTGGGTACGATGTTGAGGGTCGTGACCTTCGAATCGATACCTATTTTGACATATGTTCATTTTCGATTTGAACCGAACCGGGTGGGTCGTTTGGGGTTATTTGGGGGCATTTCTATACTTTCTTGGGTTTGGGATTCTGTAAAAATTGTCCTTATCTCTGATTAGATGTGTGGATGTGACGTTGAGGGTCGTGACCTGCGCATCGATACCTATTTAGACAGATGTTCATTTTCGGTTTAAATCAGATCAGGTGGGTCGTTTGGGGTTATTTGGGGACATTTCTGTACTTTTTTGGGTTTGGAATTTTCTTAAAAGGATCCTTATCTCTAACTTGACGTGTGGAAGCGATGTTGAGGGTCGTGACCTTCGAATAGATACCTATTTCAACATATGTTCATTTTCGGTTTAAACCAGACGAGGTGGGTCGTTTGGGGTGATTTTGGGGCATTTCTGTCCTTTTTTGTGTTTGTTATTTTCTAAAAAGTGTCATTATCTCTTATTAGATGTGTGGTTCCGATGTTGAGGGTCATGACCTCCGAATCAATACCTATTTTGGCATATGTTCATTTTTGTTTTAAACTTGACCGAGTGGGTTGTTTGGGGTTAAAAGTGTCCTTATCTCTTATTAGACGTGTGGGTGCGATGTTGAGGGTCCTGACCTTTGAATCGATAACTATTTCGATATATGTTCATTTTCGGTTTAAACCAAACTAGGTGGGTCATTTGGGGTTATTTGGGGGCATTTCTGTACTTTTTTGGGTTTGGGATTTTCTAAAAAGTGTCCTTATCTCTAATTAGAAGTGTGGAAGCGATGTTGAGGGTCGTGACCTTCGAATAGATACCTATTTCGACATATGTTCATTTTTTGTTTAAACCAGACAGGGTGGGTCGTTTGGGGTTATTTGGGGGCATTTCTGTACCTTTTTGAGTTTCAGATTTTATAAAAAGTGTCTTATCTGTTATTAGTCGTGTGGATGCGATGTTGGGGGTCATGACCTTCAAATTGATGCGTAATTCGACATATGTTCATTTTCGATTTAAACCAGACAAGGTGGGTCGTTTGGGGTTATTTGGGGGCATTTTTGTACTTTTTTGGGTTTGGGATTCTCTAAAACGTGTCTAAATATCTTATTAGATCTGTGGATGCGATGTAGAGGATCGTGACTTTCGAATCAATACCTATTTCGGCATATGTTCATTTTCGGTTTAAACCTGGACGGGTGGGTTATGTGGGGTTCTTTGGGGGTATTTCTGTACTTTTTTTGGGTTTTGGATTTTCTAAAAAGTGTCCTTTTCTCTTATTAGACATGTGGATGCGATGTTGAGGATCGTGACCTTTGAATCGATACCTATTTTGGAATATGTTGATTTTCGGTTTAAGCCTGACCAGGTGTGTTGTTTGGGGTTATTTGGGGGCATTTCTATACTTTTTAGGTTTGAGATTTTCTAAAAATTGTCTTATCTCCTATTAGACGTGTGGGTGCGATGTTGAGGGTTGTGACCTTCGAATCGATACCTATTTTTATATATCTTCATTTTTTATTTAAACTAGACGAGGTGGTTCGTTTGGGGTTATTTTGGGGCATTTCTGTACTTTTTTGAGTTTGGTATTTTCTAAAAAGTGTCATTATCTCTTATTAGATGTGTGTTTCCATTGTTGAGGGTTGTGACCTCCGAATCAATACCTATTTTGGCATATATTCATTTTTGGTTTAAACTAGACCGAGTGGGTCGTTTGGGGTTATTTGTTGGCATTTCTGTACTTTTTAGGGTTTGGTGTTTTCTAAAAAGTGTCCTTACCTCTTATTAGATGTGTGGATGTGATGTTGAGGATCGTGACCTTTGAATCAAAACCTATTTCGGCATATGTTCATTTTCGGTTTAAACCTGACCACGTGGGTTGTTTGGGGTTATTTGGGGGTATTTCGGCACTTTTTTGGGTTTGGGATTTTCTAAAAAGAGTCTTATCTCTTATTAGACGTGTGGATGCGATGTTGGGGCCATGACCTTCGAATTGATACGTATTTCAACATATATTCATTTTCGGTTTAAACCAGATCGGGTGGGTCGTATGGGGTTATTTGGGGGCATTTCTGTACTTTTTTGGGTTTGAGATTCTCTAAAAAGTGTCCTTATCACTTATTAGACATGTAGATCTATTGTTGAGGGTCGTGACCTGCGTATCGATACCTATTTTGACATATGTTCATTTTCGGTTTAAACCAGACCAGGTGGGTCGTTTGGGGTTATTTGGGGGCATTTCTATACTTTTTTGGGTTTGGGATTCTCTAAAAAGTGTCCTTATATCTTATTAGATGTGTGGATGCGATGTAGAGGATCGTGACCTTCGAATCAATACCTATTTCGACATATGTTTGTTTTCGGTTTAAACCGGACCGGGTGGGTTGTCTGGGGTTATTTTAGGGCATTTCTGTACTTTTTTGGGTTTCGGATTTCTAAAAAGTGTCATTATCTCTTATTAGATGTGTGGTTGCGATGTTGAGGGTCGTGACCTTCGAATCAATACTTATTTTGGCATATGTTCATTTTCGGTTTAAACCAGACCGAGTGGGTCGTTTGGGGTTATTTGGTGGCATTTCTGTACTTCTTAGGGTTTGGTGTTTTCTAAAAGGTGTACTTATCACATATTAGACGTGTGGATGCAATGTTGAGGATCATGACCTTCGAATCGATACCTATTTCGACGTAAGTTCATTTTTAGTTTAAACCTGACCGGGTGGGTCGTTTGGGGTAATTTGGGGGCATTTCTGGACTTTTTTGGGTTTGGGATTTTCTAAAAAGGGTCTTATCTCTTATTAGACGTGTGGATGCAATGTTGGGGGTCGTGACCTTCGAATTGATACATATTTTGACATATGTTCATTTTCGATTTAAACCAGACCATGTGGGTCATTTGGGGTTATTTGGGGGCATTTCTATACTTTTTTAGGTTTGGTATTTTCTAAATAGTGTCCTTATCTCTTATTAGACGTGTGGATGCGATGTTGTGGGTCTTAACCTTCGAATCGAAACATATTTTGACATATGTTCATTTCCGGTCCGAACCAAACCGGGTGCATCGTTTGGAGTTATTTGGGGGCATTTCTATACCTTTTCGGTTTGGTATTTTCTAAAAAGTTTCCTTATCTCTTATTAGACGTGTGGATGCAATGTTGAGGGTCGTGACCTGCGCATCGATATCTATTTCGACATATGTTCATTTTTTGTTTAAACCAGACCGGGTGGGTCATTTGGGGTTATTTGAGGGCATTTTCTGTACTTTTTTGGGTTTGGGATTTTCTAAAAAGTGTCCTTATCTCTAATTAGACGTGTGGAAGCGATGTTGAGGGTCGTGACCTTCAAATAGATACCTATGTCGACATATGTTCATTTTCGGTTTAAAGCAGACGAGGTGGGTCGTCTGGGGATATTTTGGGGCATTTCTGTACTTTTTTGTGGTTCGTATTTTCTAAAAAATGTCATTATCCCTTATTAGATGCATGGTTGCGATGTTGAGGGTCGTGACCTTCGAATCGATACTTATTTTGGCATATTTTCATTTTCGATTTAAACCAGACCGAGTAGGTCGTTTGGGGATATTTGGGGGCATTTCTGTACTTTTTAGGGTTTGGTGTTTTCTAAAAAGTGTACTTATCTCATATTAGACATGTGGATGCGATGTTGAGGATTGTGACTAATAAATCGATACCTATTTCGAGATATGTATATTTTCGGTTTAAACCAGTTAGGGTGGGTCATTTGGGGTTATTTGGGGGCATTTCAGTACTTTATAGGTTTGGGATTTTCTAAAAATTGTCTTATCTCCTATTAGACGTGTGGGTGCGGTGTTGAGGGTCATGACCTTCGAATCGATACCTATTTCGACATATGTTCATTTTCGGTTTAAAGCAGACGAGGTGGGTCGTTTGGGATTATTTTGGGGCCTTTCTGTACTTTTTTGTGTTTGGTATTTTCTAAAAAGTGTTATTATCTCTTATTAGATGTGTGGTTGCGATGTGGAGGCTCGTGACCTTCGAATCGATACTTATTTTGGCATATGTTCATTTTCGGTTTAAACCAGACCGAGTGGGTCATTTGGTGTTATTTGGGGGCATTTTTGCACTTTTTAGGGTTTAGTGTTTTCTAAAAAGTGTACTTATCTCATACTAGATGTGTGGATGCGATGTTGAGGATCGTGACCTTCGAATCGATACCTATTTCGACAAAAGTGAATTTTCGGTTTAAACCTGACTGGGTGGGTTGTTTGGGGTAATTTGGGGGCATTTCTAGACTTTTTTGGGTTTCGGATTTTCTAAAAAGTGTCTTATCTCTTATTAGACGTGTGGATGCTATGTTGGGGGCCGTGACCTTCGAATTGATACGTATTTTGACATATGTTCATTTTTGGTTTAAACCAGACCGTGTGGGTCATTTCGGGTAATTTTGGGGCATTTCAGTATTTTCTAAAAAGTGTCATTATCTCTTATTAGATGTGTGGTTACGATGTTGAGGGTCGTGACCTCCGAATCGATACCTATTTTGGCATATATTCATTTTTGGTTTAAACCAGATCGAGCGGGTCGTTTGGGGTTATTTGGGGGCATTTCTATACTTTTTAGGGTTTGTTTTTTCTAAAAAGCGTCCTTATTTCTTATTAGTCGTGTCGATGCGATGTTGAGGATCGTGACCTTTGAATCGACACCTATTTTGGCATCTGTTCATTTTCGATTTAAACCTGATCGGGTGGGTCGTTTGGGGTTATTTGGGGGATTTCTGTACTTTTTTGGGTTTGGGATTTTCTAAAAAGTGTCTTTTCTCTTATTAGTCATGTGGATGCGATGTTGGGGGTCATGACCTCAAAATTGATGCGTGATTCGACATATGTTCATTTTCAGTTTAAACCAGACAAGGTGGGTCTTTTGGGGTTATTTGGGGGCATTTCTGTACTTTTTTGGGTTTGGGATTCTCTAAAAAGTGTCCTTATATCGTATTAGACGTGTGGATGCGCTGTACAGGATCGTGACCTTCGTATCAATACCTATTTCGGCATATGTTCATTTTCGGTTTAAACTTGACCAGGTAGGATATTTGGGGTTATTTGGGGGCATTTCTATACTTTTATTGGGTTTTGGATTTTCTAAAAAGTGCCCTTATCTCTTATTAGATGTGTGGATGTGATGTTGAGGATCGTGACCTTCGAATCGATACCTATTTTGGAATATGTTCATTTTTGGTTTTAGGCTAACCGGGTGGGTTGTTTGGGGTTATTTGGGGGCATTTCTGTACTTTTTAGGGTTTGTTTTTTCTAAAAAGCGTCCTTATTTCTTATTAGTCGTGTCGATGCGATGTTGAGGATCGTGACCTTTGAATCGACACCTATTTTGGCATCTGTTCATTTTCGATTTAAACCTGATCGGGTGGGTCGTTTGGGGTTATTTGGGGGATTTCTGTACTTTTTTGGGTTTGGGATTTTCTAAAAAGTGTCTTTTCTCTTATTAGTCATGTGGATGCGATGTTGGGGGTCATGACCTCAAAATTGATGCGTGATTCGACATATGTTCATTTTCAGTTTAAACCAGACAAGGTGGGTCTTTTGGGGTTATTTGGGGGCATTTCTGTACTTTTTTGGGTTTGGGATTATCTAAAAAGTGTCCTTATATCTTATTAGATGTGTGGATGCGATGTAAAGGATCGTGACCTTCGAATCAATACCTATTTTGGCATATGTTCGTTTTCGGTTTAAACCAGACCAGGTAGGATATTTGGGGTTATTTGGGGGCATTTCTATACTTTTATTGGGTTTTGGATTTTCTAAAAAGTGCCCTTATCTCTTATTAGATGTGTGGATGTGATGTTGAGGATCGTGACCTTCGAATCGATACCTATTTTGGAATATGTTCATTTTTGGTTTTAGCCTGACCGGGTGGGTTGTTTGGGGTTATTTGGGGGCATTTCTGTACTTTTTAGGTCTGGGATTTTCTAAAAAGTATCTTTTCTCTTATTAGATGAGTGGGTGCGATGTTGAGGTTCGTGACCTTCGAATCGATACCTATTTTGACATATGTTCATTTTTTGTTTGAACCAGACCGGGGGGGTCGTTTGGAGTTATGTAGGGGCATTTCTATACTTTTTTGGGTTTGGGATTCTGTAAAAAGTGTCTGTATCTCTAATTAGTTGTGTGGATGCGATGTTGAGGGTCGTGACGTGCGCATCGATACCTATTTAGACATATGTTCATTTTCGATTTAAACTAGACTAGGTGGGTCGTTTGGGGTTATTTGGGGGCATTTCTATACTTTTTTTGGTTTGTGATTTTCTAAAAAAGTGTCCTTATCTCAAACTAGACGTGTGGAAGCGATGTTGAGGGCCGTGACCTTCAAATAGAGACCTATTTTGACATATGTTCATTTTCGGTTCAAACCTGACGAGGTGGGTCGTTTGGGGTAATTTTGGGGCATTACTGTACTTTTTTGTGTTTGGTTTTTTCGAAAAAGTGTCATTATCTCTTATTAGATGTGTGGTTCCGATGTTGAGGGTCGTGACCTCCGAATCAATACCTATTTAGGCATATGTTCATTTTTTGTTTAAACTAGAACAAGTGGGTCATTTGGGGTTATTTGGGGGCATTTCTGTACTTTTTAGGGTTTAGTGTTTTCTAAAAAGTGTCCTTATCTCTTATTAGATGTGTGGATGCGATGTTGAGGATCGTGACCTTTGAATCGATACCTATTTTGGCATATGTTCTTTTTCGGTTTAAACCTGACCAGGTGGGTTGTTTGGGGTTATTTGGGGGCATTTCTGTACTTTTTGGGGTTTGGGATTTTCTAAAAAGAGTCTTACCACTTATTAGACGTGTGGATGCGATGTTGGGGGCGTGACCTTCGAATTGATACGTATTTCGACATATGTTCATTTTCGGTTTAAACTAGACAGGGTGGGTAGTTTTGGTTTATTTGGGGCATTTATGTACTTTTTAGGTTTGGGATTTTCTAAAAATCGTCTTATCTCTTATTAGACGTGTGGGTACGATATTGAGGGTCGTGACCTTCGAATCGATTCCTATTTCGACATATGTTCATTTTCGGTTTAACCCAGACTGGGTGGGTCGTTTGGGGTTATTTGGGGGCATTTTTTTTACTTTTTTGGGTTTGGGATTCTCTAAAAAGTGTCCTTATCTCTTATTAGATGTGTGGATCCGTTGTTGAGGGTCGTGACCTACGTATCGATACCTATTTCGACATATGTTCATTTTCGGTTTAAACCAGACCAGGTGGGTCGTTTGGGGTTATTTGGGGGCATTTCATTACTTTTTTGGGTTTGGGATTTTCTAAAAAGTGTCTTTATCTCAAACTAGACGTGTGGAAGCGATGTTGAGGGTCGTGACCTTCGAATAGATACCTATTGTGACATATGTTCATTTTCAATTTAAACCAGACGAGGTGGGTCGTTTGGGGTTATTTTGGGGCATTTCTATACTTTTTTGTGTTTGGTATTTTCTAAAAAGTGTCATTATCTCTTATTAGATGTGTGGTTCCGATGTTGAGGGTCGTGACCTCCGAATCAATACCTATTTTGGCATATGTTCATTTTTTATTTAAACTAGAACGAGTGGGATGTTTGGGGTTATTTGGGGGCATTTCGATATTTTTTAGGTTTTGGTGTTTTCTAAAAAGTGTTCTTTTCTCTTATTAGACGTGTGGATGCGATGTTGAGGATCGTGACCTTTGAATCAATACCTATTTTGGCATATGTTCATTTTCGGTTTAAACCTGACCGGGTGGGTGATTTGGGGTTATTTGGGGGCATTTCTGCACTTTTTTGGGTTTGGAATTTTCTAAAAAGAGTTTTGTCTCTTATTAGACGTGTGGATGCGATGTTGGGGGCGTGACCTTCGAATTGATACGTATTTTTGCGTAAGTTCATTTTCGGTTTAAACCAAACGAGATTGGTCTTTTGGGGTTATTTTAGGGCATTTCTATACTTTTTTGTGTTTGGTATTTTCTAAAAGGTGTCCTGATCTCTTATTAGACGTGTGTATGCGATGTTGAGGGTCGTGACCTCCAAATCGATACCTATTTCAGCATATGTTCATTTTCGATTTAAACCAGACCGAGTGGGTCGTTTGGGATTATTTGTGGGCATTATTGAACTTTTTTTTGTTTGGTATTTTCTAAAAATTGTCCTTATCTTTTATTAGACGTGTGGATAGGATGTAGAGGATCGTGACCTTCGAATCAATACCTATTTCGGCATATATTCGTTTTTGGTTTAAACCTGACCGGGTGGGTCATTTAGGGTTGTTTGGGGCAATTTTGTACTTTTTTGGTTTTGGGATTCTCTAAAAAGTGTCCTTATCTCTTATTAGACGTGTGGATGCAATGTTGAGGGTCGTGCTGTTCGAATCGATACCTATTTCAACATATGTTCATTTTCAGTTTAAATTGGACCGGGTGGGTCGTTTGGGGTTATTTGGGGGCATTTCTGCACTCTTTTGGGTTTGGGATTCTCTAAAATGTGTACTTATCTCTTATTAGACGTGTGGATACGATGTAGAGGATCGTGACCTTCGAATCAATACCTATTTCGGCATGTATTCGTTTTCGGTTTAAACCAGACCGGGTGGGTTCTTTGGTATTTTCTGAGAAGTGTTTTATCACTTTTAGACATGTGGGTGCGATGTTGGGGGTCGTGACCATAGAATCGATACCTATTTCGACATATGTTCATTTTCGGTTTAAACCAGACCGTGTAGGTTGTTTGGGGTTACATGGGGGCATTTCTGTACTTTTTTGGGTTTGGGATTCTCTAAAAAGTGTCCTTTATTCAATGTGTGGATGCGATTTTATGGGTCGTGACCTCCGAATCGATACCTACTTCGGCATATGTTCATTTTTGGTTTAATCTAGACCGAGTGGGTCGTTTGGGGTTATTTGGGGGCATTTCTATACTTTTTTGGGTTTGGGAATTTCTTAAAAGTTTCCTTATCTCAAACTAGACGTGTGGAAGTGATGTTGAGGGTTGTGACCTTCGAATAGATACCTATTTCGACATATGTTCATTTTCGGTTTAAACCAGACGAGGTGGGTCGTTTTAGGTTATTTTAGGGCATTTCTGTACTTTTTTGTGTTTGGTATTTTCTTAAGTGTCATTATCTCTTATTAGATGTGTGGTTCCGATGTTGAGGGTCGTGTCCTCTGTATCAATACATATTTCGGCATATGTTCATTTTTGGTTTAAACTAGAACGAGTGGGTCGTTTCGGGTTATTTGGGGGCATTTCTATACTTTTTAGGGTTTGGTGTTTTCTAAAAAGTGTCCTTATCTCTTATTAGACGTTTGGGTGCAATGTTGAGGATCGTGACCTTTAAATCGATACCTATTTTGGCATATGTTCATTTTCGGTTTAAACCGGATCGGGTGGGTTGTTTGGGGTTATTTGGGGGCATTTCTGCACTTTTTTGGGTTTGGGATTTTCTAAAACGAGTCTTATCTCTAATTAGACGTGAGGATACGATGTTGGGGGCGTGACCTTCGAATTGATACATATTTTGACATATGTTTATTTTTGGTTTAAACAGACAAGGTGGGTCGTTTGGGGTTATTTGGGGGCATTCTGTATTTTTTAGGTTGGGGATTTTCTAAAAATTGTCTTATCTCTTATTAGAAGTTTGGGTGCGATGTTGAGGGTCATGACCTTCGTATCGATACCTATTTCGACATATGTTCATTTTTTATTTAAACCAGACCGGGTGGGTCGTTTGGGGTTATTTGGGGGCATTTCTGTACTATTTTGGGTTTGGGATTCTCTAAAAAGTGTCATTATCTCTTATTAGATGTGTGTATCCTTTGTTGAGGGTCGTGACCTGCGTATCGATAGCTATTTCGACATATGTTCATTTTCGGTTTAAACCAGACTAGGTGGGTCGTTTGGCGTTATTTGGGGGCATTTCTATACTTTTTTGGGTTTGGGATTTTCTAAAAAGTGTTCTTATGTCTAATTAGACGTGTGGATGCGATGTTGAGGGTCGTGACCTTCGAATAGATACCTATTTCGACATATGTTCATTTTTTGTTTAAACCAGACGAGGTGGGTCGTTTGGGGTTATTTTGGGGCATTTTTGAACTTTTTTGTGTTTGATATTTTTTAAAAAGTGTCATTATCTCTTATTAGATGTGTGGTTCCGATGTTGAGGGTTGTGACCTCTGAATCAATACCTATTTCGGCATATATTTATTTTTTATTTAAACTAGAACGAGTGGGTCGTTTGGGGATATTTGGGGGCATTTCTGTACTTTTTAGGGTTTGGTGTTTTCTAAAATGTGTCCTTATCTCTTATTAGACATGTGGATTTGATGTTGGGGATCATGACCTTCAAATCGATACCTATTTCGACATATGTTCATTTTCAATTTAAACCGGACCGGGTGGGTTGTTTAGGGTAATTTGGGGGCATTTCTGGACATTTTTGGGTTTGGGATTTCCTAAAAAATGTGTTATCACTTATTAGATCTGTGGATGTGATGTTGAGGGTCGTGACCTTCGAATCGGTACGTATTTTGACATATGTTCATTTTCGGTCCGAACCAAATCGGGTGCGTCATTTGGGGTTATTTGGGGGCATTTCTATACTTTTTCGGGTTTGATATTTTCTAAAAAGTGTCCTTATCTCTTATTAGACGTGTGGATGCGATGTTGAGGATCGTGACCTTCGAATCGATACCTATTTCGGCATATGTTCATTTTCGGTTTAAACCTAACAAGGTGGGTCGTTTCGGGTTATTTGGGGGCATTTATGTACTTTTTTGGGTTTGGGATTTTCTAAATAGTGTCCTTATCTCTTATTAGACATTTGGATGCGATGTTGAGGGTCGTGACCTTCGAATCGATACGTATTTTGACATATGTTCATTTTCGTTCCGAACAAAACCAGGTACGTCGTTTGGTGTTATTTGGGGGCATTTCTGTACTTTTTTGGGTTTGGTATTTTCTAAACTGTGACCTTATCATATATTAGACGTGTGAATGCGATGTGGAGGATCGTGACCTTCGAATCGATACCTATTTCGGTATATGTTCATTTTCGGTTTAAACCAAACCGAGTGAGTCATTTGGGGTTATTTAGGGGCATTTCTGTACTTTTTTGGTTTGGTATTTTCTAAAAATTGTCCTTCTCTCTTATTAGACGTGTGGATGCAATGTTGAGGATCGTGACCTTCGAATCAATACCTATTTCGGCGTATATTCATTTTCTGTTTAAACCTGACCTGGTGGGTCGTTTGGGGTTATTTGGGGGCAATTCTGTACTTTTTTGGGTTTTGGGAATTTCTGAAAAGTGTGCTTACCTCTTATTATACGTGTGGATGCATTGTTAGGGGTTGTGACCTGCGAATCGATACCTGTTTTGATATATGTTCATTTTCAGTTTAAACAAGACCAGGTGGGTCGTTTGGGGGTAATTTGGGGGCATTTCTGGAATTTTTTGGGTTTGGGATTTTCTAAAAAATGTCTTATCTCTTATTAGATGTTTGGATACGATGTTGAGGGTCGTGACCTTCGAATCGATACGTATTTTGACATATGTTCATTTTTGGTCCAAACCAAACTGGGTGCGGTGCATCCATTGGGGTTTTTTGGGGGCATTTCTATACTTTTTCGGGTTTGGTATTTTCTAAAAAGTGTCCATATCTCTTATTAGACGTGTGGATACGATGTTGGGGATTGTGACCTTCGAATTGATACCTATTTCGGCATATGTTCATTTTCGATTTAAACCTGACAGGGTGGATCGTTTCGGGTTATTTGGGGGCATTTCTGTACTTTTTTGGGTTCGTGATTTTCTAAAAAGTGTGCATATCTCTTATTAGACGTGTGGATGCGATGTTGAGGGTCGTGACCATCGAATCGATACCTATTTTGGCATATGTTCATTATCGGTTTAAACCAAATCGGGTGGGTCATTTGGGGTTATTTGAAGGCATTTCTGTACTTTTTTGGGCTTGAGCTTTTCTAAAAGGTGTCCTTATCTCTTATAGGAGATTTGGATGCGATGTTGAGGGTCGTGACTTTCGAATGGATTCCTATTTTGACATATGTTCATTTTTTGTTTAAACCAGACCAGGTGGGTTGTTTTGGGTTATTTGGGGGCATTTCTCTACTTTGTTTGGTTTGTGATTTTGAAATAGTGTCCTTATCTCTAATTAGACATGTTGATGCGATGTTGAGGGTCGTGAGCTTCGAATAGATACGTATTTCGACATATGTTCATTTTCAGTTTAAACCAACGACGTGGGTCGCTTTGGGTTATTTTTTGGGATTTCTGTACTTTTTTGTGTTTGGTAATTTCTAAAAAGTGTACTTATTTCTAATTAGACTTGTGGATACAATTTTGAGGGTCGTGACTTTCGAATAGATACCTATTTCGATATATGTTCATTTTCGCTTTAAACCAGACAAGGTGGGTCTTTTGGAGTTATTTTCAGGTATTTTTGTACTTTTTTGGGTTTGGGATTCTCTAAAAAGTGTTCTTATCTCTTATTAGACATGTGGATCCGTTGTTGAGGGTCGTGACCTGTGTATCGATACCTATTTTGACATATGTTCATTTTTCAATTTAAACCAGATTAGGTGGGTCGTTTGGGGTTATTTGGGGGCTTTTCTGTACTTTTTTGGGTTTGGGATTTTCTAAAAGGTGTCCTTATCTCTAATTAGACGTGTGGAAGCGATGTTGAGGGTCTTGACCTTCGAATAGATACCTATTTCAACATATGTTCATTTTTTGTTTAAAGCAGATGAGGTGGGTTGTTTGGGGTTATTTTGGGGCATTTCTATACTTTTTTGTGTTTGGTATTTTCTAAAAAGAGTCATTATCTCTTATTAGATGTGTGGTTACGATGTTGAGGGTCATGACCTTCGAATCGATACTTATTTTGGTATATGTTCATTTTCGGTTTAAACCAGACCGAGTGGATCGTTTTAGGGTATTTGGGGGGCATTTCTGTCCTTTTTAGGGTTTGGTCTTTTCTAAAATGTGTACTTATCTCATATTAGACGTGTGGATACGATGTTGAGGATCATGACCTTCGAATCGATACCTATTTCGACATAAGTTCATTTTCAGTTTAAACCTGACCGGGTGGGTCGTTTAGGGTAATTTGGGGGCATTTCTGGACATTTTTGGGTTTGGGATTTTCTAAAAAATGTGTTATCACTTATTAGATCTGTGGATGTGATGTTGAGGGTCGTGACCTTCGAATCGATACATATTTTGACATATGTTCATTTTCGGTCCGAACCAAATCGGGTGCGTCATTTGGGGTTATTTGGGGGCATTTCTATACTTTTTCGGGTTTGATATTTTCTAAAAAGTGTCCTTATCTCTTATTAGACGTGTGGATGCGATGTTGAGGATCGTGACCTTCGAATCGATACCTATTTCGGCATATGTTCATTTTCGGTTTAAACCTGACAGGGTGGGTCGTTTCGGGTTATTTGGGGGCATTGCTGTACTTTTTTGGGTTTGGGATTTTCTAAAAAGTGTCCTTATCTCTAATTAGACGTGTGGAAGCAATGTTGAGGGTCGTGACCTTCGAATAGATACCTATTTCGACATATGTTCATTTTTTATTTAGAGCAGACGAGGTGGGTCGTTTGGGGTTATTTTGGGGCATTTCTATACTTTTTTGTGTTTGGTATTTTCTAAAAAGTATCAATATCTCTTATTAGATGTGTGGTTGCGATGTTGTGGGTCGTGACCTTCAAATCGATACTTATTTCGGCATATGTTCATTTTCGGTTTAAACTAGAACGAGTGGGTTGTTTGGGGGTATTTGGGGGCATTTATATACTTTTTAGGCTTTGCTGTTTTCTAAAAAGTGTACTTATCTCATATTAGACGTGTGGATGCGATGTTTGGATCCTCAACATGGGATTATTTGGGGGCATTTTGTACTTTTTTGGTTTTCGGATTTTCTAAAAAATATCTTTATCTATTATTTTTTGTGCGGATGCGATGTTAAAGGTCGTGACCTTCGAATCGAAACCTATTTCGACATTTGTTCATTTTTTATTTAAACAAGACCGTGTGGGTCATTTGCAGTTATTTGGGGGCATTTCTATACTTTTTTGGGTCTGGGATTCTCTAAAAAGTGTCCTTATCTCTTATTAGACGTGTAGATACAATGTTGAGGGTCGTGACTTTCGGATAGATACCTATTTCAACATATGTTCATTTTCGATTTAAACCAGACGAGGTGGGTCGTTTGGGGTTATGTTGGGGCATTTTCGTACTTTTTTGTGTTTGGTATTTTCTAAAAAGTGTCCTTATCTCTTATTAGACGTGTGGATGCGATGTTGAGGGTCGTGACCGTTGAATCGATACCTATTTTGGCATATGTTCATTTTCTTTTTAAACCAGACCGAGTGGGTCGTTTGGGGTTATTTAGGGTCATATTTGTACTTTTTTTTGTATGGTATTTTCTAAAAGTGTCATTATCTCTTATTAGACGTGTGGATACGATGTAGAGGATCGTGACCTTGGCATCAATACCTATTTCAACATATGTTCATTTTCGGTTTAAACCTGACCGGGTGGGTCGTTTGGGGTTATTTGGGGGCATTTCTGTACTATTTTGGATTCGGGATTTTCTAAAAAGTGTCCTTATCGCTTATTAAACGTGTGGATTCGATGTTGAGGGTCGTGACCTTCGAATCGTTACCTATTTCGACATATGTTCATTTTCGGTTTAAACCAGACCGGGTGGGTCATTTGGGGGCATTTGTGTAATTTTTTGGGTTTGGTATTTTCTAAAAAGTGTCCTTATATCTCTTATTAGACGTGTGGATGCGATGTTGAGGGTCGTCACCTTCCAATCAATACCTATTTTACCATATGTTCATTTTCGATTTAAACAAGCCCGGGTGGGACGTTTGGGGTTGTTTGGGGGCATTTCTGTACTTTTTTGGGTTTGGGATTTTCTATATAGTGTCCTTATCTCTTATTAGATGTTTGGATGCGATGTTGTGGGTCGTGACCTTCGTATCGATACGTATTTTGACATATGTTCATTTTCGATCCGAACAAAAACAGGTACGTCGTTTGGAGTTATTTGGGGTCATTTCTGTACTTTTTTGGGTTTGGTATTTTCTAAACTGTGTCCTTATCACATATTAGACGTGTGGATACGATGTGGAGGATCGGGACCTTCGAATCGATACCTATTTTGGCATATGTTCATTTTCGGTTTAAACCAAACCGAGTGGGTCATTTGGGGTTATTTAGGGGCATTTCTGTACTTTTTTGGTTTGATATTTTCTAAAAATTGTCCTTCTCTCTTATTAGACGTGTGGATGCAATGTTGAGGATCGTGACCTTCGAATCAATACCTATTGTGGCGTATGTTCATTTTCTGTTTAAACCTGACCTGGTGGGTCGTTTGGGGTTATTTGGGGGCATTTCTGTACTTTTTTGGGTTTTGGGATTTTCTGAAAAGTGTGCTTATCTCTTATTAGACGTGTGGATGTGTTGTTAGGGGTTGTGACCTGCGAATCGATACCTGTTTTGATATATGTTCATTTTCAGTTTAAATAAGACCAGGTGGGTCGTTTGGGGGTTATTTGGGGGCATTTCTGTATTTTTTTGGGTTTGGTATTTTCTAAAAAGTGTCCTTATCTCTTATTAGACATGTGGATGCGATGTTTAGGGTCGTGTTCATCGAATCGATACCTATTTCGGCATATGTTCATTTTTTGTTTGAACCAGACCGGGTTTTGGGGTTATTTGGGGGGATTTTGGTACTTTTTTGGGCTTGGGATTTTCTAAAAAGTTTCCTTATATGTTATTAGACATGTGGATACGATGTTGAGTGTCGTGACCTTCGAATTGATACCTATTTCGACATATGTTCATTTTTTATTTAAACTAGACCGGGTGGGTCGTTTGGGGTTATTTGGGGGCATTTCTGTACTTTTTTGGGTTTAGGATTTTCTAAAAAGTGTCCTTATCTCTTATTAGACGTGTGGATGAGACGTTGAGGTTGGTGACCTGCGAATCGATACCTATTTCGATATATTTTAATTTTTTGTTTAAACCAGACAGGGTGGGTCGTTTGGGAGCATTTTTATACTTTTTTGGGTTTGAGGTTTTCTAAAAAGTGTCCTTATCTTTGATTAGACGTGTGGATGCTATGGTGAGGGTCATGACCTTCGAATCGATACCTATTTTGACATATGTTCATTTTCGATTTAAACCAGACCGGGTGGGTCGTTAGGGGTTATTTGGGGGCATTTATGTGCTTTTTTGGGCTGGGATTTTCTAAAAAGTATCCTTATCTATTATTTGACGTGTGCATGCGGTGTTGAGGGTCGTGACCTTCGAATCAATACCTATTTTGCCATATGCTCATTTTCGGTTTAAACCAGACCGTGTGGGTCGTTTGGGGTTATTTTGGGGTATTTTCATACTTTTTTAGGTTTGGTATTTTCTCAATAGTGTCCTTATCTCTTATTAGACATGTGGATCCGATGTTGAGGGTCGTGACCTTTAAATCAATACATATTTTGACATATGATCATTTCTGGTCCAAACAAAATCGGGTTCCTCGTTTGAAGTTATTTGGGGGAATTTCTGTACTTTTTTGGGTTTGGTATTTTCTAAAAAGTGTCCTTATTGGTTATTAGACGTGTGGATGTGATGTTGAGGATCATGACCTTCGAATCGATACCTATTTCGGCATATGTTCATTTTCAGTTTAAACCAAATCAGGTGAGTCGTTTGGGGTTATTTGGGGGCATTTCTGTACATTTTTGGGCTTAAGATTATCTATAAAATGTCCTTATCTCTTATTAGATGTGTGGATGCGATGTTGAGGGTCGTGACCGTCGAATCGATACCTATTTCGACATATGTTCATTTTCAGTTTAAACCAAGCCGGGTGGGCCGTTTGGGGTTATTTGTGGGCATTTCTGTACTTTTTTGGGTTTGGTATTTTTTAAAAGTGTCCTTATCTCTTATTAGACGTGTGGATGCGATGTTGAGGGTCGTGACCTTCGAATCGATACCTATTTCGGCATATGTTCATTATCAGTTTAAACATAACCGGGTGGGCCATTTGGGGTTATTTGGGGGCATTTTTCTATACATTTTTGGGCTTGCGATTTTCTAAAAAGTGTCCTTATCTCTTATTAGACGTGTGGATACGATGTTGAGGGTCGTGACCATCGAATCGATACCTATTTTGGCATATGTTCATTTTCGATTTAAACCGGACCGGGTGGGTCGTTTGGGGTTATTTAGGGGCATTTATTTTCTATACATTTTTGGGCTTAGGATTATCTAAAAAGTGTCCTTATCTCTTATTAGAGTGTGGTTGACGATGTTGAGGGTCGTGTCCTCTCGAATCGATACCTATTTTTGTATATGTTCATTTTCAATTTAAACTACATGGGTGGGTCGTTTGCGGTTATTTAAGGGCATTTTTGTACTTTTTTGGGCTTGGGACTTTCTAAAAAGTGTCCTTATCTCTTATTAGATGTGTGGATGCGATGTTGAGGGTTGTGACCTTCGAATCGATACCTATTTCGACATATGTTCATTTTTGGTTTAAACTAGATCGGGTGGGTCGTTTGGGGTTATTTGGGGGCATTTCTGTACTTTTTTGGGTTTGGTATTTTCTAAAAAGTGTCCTTATCTCTTATTAGACGTGTGGATGCGATGTTGAGGGTTGTGACTTTCGAATTGATACCAATTTCGACATATGTTTATTTTCGGTTTAAACTAGACCGTGTGGGTCGTTTGGGGTTACTTGGGGGCATTTCTGTACTTTTGTGGGTTTAGTATTTTCTAAAAAGTTTCCTTATCTCTTATTACACGTGTAGATGTGATGTTGAGGGTCGTGACTTTTGAATCGATACCTATTTCCGCATATGTTCATTTTTGGTTTAAACTAGTCAGGGTGGATCGTTTGGGGTTATTTGGGGGCATTTATGTACTTTTTTGGGTTTGGTATTTTCTAAAAAGTGTCCTTATCTCTTATTAGACGTGTGGATACGATGTTGAGGGTCGTGACCTTCGAATCGATACCTATTTTGGCATATGTTCATTTTCGGTTTAAACCAAACAGGGTGGGTCAATTGGGGTTATTTGAAGGCATTTATGTACTTTTTTGGGCTTGAGCTTTTCTAAAAGGTGTCCTTATCTCTTATAGGAGATTTGGATGCGATGTTGATGGTCGTGACCTTCGAATCGATACATATTTCGACATGTGTTCATTTTCAGTTTAAACCAAATCGGGTGGGTCGTTTGGGGTTATTTGGGGGGATTTATGTACCTTTTTGGGTTTAGTATTTTCTAAAAAGTGTCCTTATCTCTTATTAGACATGTGGATACGATGTTGAGAGTCGTGACCTTTGAATCGATACCTATTTCGGCATATATTCATTTTCGGTTTAAACCGGACCGAGTGGGTCGTTTGGGGTTATTTGGGGCATTTCTGTATTTTTTGGGGTTAAGAATTTCTAAAAGTGTCCTTATATCTAATTAGACGTGTGGATACGATGGTGAGAGGCGTGACCATCGAATCAATACTATTTCAGCTTATGTTCTTGTGTGGGTTGCGGTTATTTAAGGGCATTTATGTACTTTTTTGGGCTTGGGATTTTCTAAAAGTGTCCTTGTCACTAATTAGATGAGTGGATGCGATGTTTAGGGTCATGACCTTTGAATCGTTACCTATTTTGACATATGATCATTTTCGGTTTAAACCAGACCGGGTTGAGGGTTGTGACCTCCGAATTTATACCTATTTCGGCATATGTTCTTTTTCATTTTAACCAGACCGGGTGGGTCATTTTGGATTATTTGGGGGCATTTCTGTATTTTTTTGGGTTTGGTATTTTCTAAAAAGTGTCATTATCTCTTATTAGACATGTGGATGCGATGTTGAGGGTCGTGACCTTCGAATCGATACATATTTCGGCATATGTTCATTTTCGGTGTAAACCAAACCAGCTTGGTCGTTCGGGGTTATTTGGGGGCATTTCTATATTTTTTTGGGCTTGGGGTTATCTAAAAAGTGTCCTTTTCTCTTATTAGGCATGTGGATGCGATGTTGATGGTCGTGACCATCGAATCGATACCTATTTCGGCTTATGTTCATTTTCGATTTAAACCGGATCGGGTGGGTCGTTTGAGGTTATTTAAGGGCATTTCTGTACTTTTTTTGGCTAGGGATTTTCTAAAAAGTGTCATTACCTCTTATTAGATGTGTGGATGCGATGTTGAGGGTCGTGACCTTCGAATCGATACCTATTTTGACATATGTTCATTTTCGGTTTAAACCAGATCGTGTTGGTCTTTTGGGGTTATTTGGGGGCATTTCTGTACTCTTTTGGGTTCGATATTTTTAAAAAAATGTCCTTCTGTCTTATTAGATGTGTGGATACGATGTTGAGAGTCGTGACCTTCGAATCGATACCTAATTCGGCATATGTTCATTTTCGATTTAAACCAGACAGGGTGGGCCGTTTAGGGCTATTTGGGGGCATGTCAGTACTTTTTTGGGCTTGGGAATTTTTAAAAAGCCTCTTTATCTCTTATTGGACATGTGGATGCAATGTTGTGGGTCGTGACCTTCGAATTGATACCAATTTTGACATATGTTCATTTTCGATTTAAACCAGACTGTGTGGGTTGTTTGGGGTTATTTGGGGGCATTTCTATACTTTTGTGGGTTTAGTATTTTCTAAAAAGTTTCCTTATCTCTTATTACACATGTGGATGTGATGTTGAGGGTCGTGATGTTCGAATGGAAACCTATTTTGGCATATATTCATTTTTGGTTTAAACTAGACCGGGTGGGTCATTTGGGGTTATTTGGGGGCATTTCTATATTCTTTTTGGTTTGGTATTTTCTAAAAAGTGTCCTTATCTCTTATTAGACGTGTGGATGCGATGTTGAGGGTCATGACCATCGAATCGAAACCTATTTCGGCATATGTTCATTATCGATTTAAACCAAGCCGGGTGGGTCATTTGGGGTTATTTGAATGCATTTTTGTACTTTTTTGGGCTTGGGCTTTTCTAAAAGGTGTCCTCATCTCTTATTGGAGATGTGGATGCAATGTTGATGGTCGTGACCTTCGAATCGATACCTATTTCGACATGTGTTCATTTTTCGATTTAAACCGGATCGGGTGGGTCGTTTGCGGTTATTTAAGGGCATTTCTGTACTTTTTTTGGCTTTGGATTTTCTAAAAAGTGTCATTACTTCTTATTAGACGTGTGGATGCGATGTTGAGGGGTCGTGA